>NC_061122.1:84483902-84786695 GCF_002878395.1 Capsicum annuum
CATCGTTTGGCTAGATTGGGGGTTAGGTTGTTTGACTCTGCTGAAGGTAGTATAGGGGTTCAGAGTAGTTCCAAATCCTCCTTGGTTTTGGAAGTGAAGGAAAAACAATACTTAGATGCTAGTTTGGTCAGACTGAAGGAGTCAGTCAAGGACCAAAAAGTAGAGTCTTTCTCCCAAGGGGGAGATGGTGTGTTGAGATTTTAGGGTAGATTGTATGTCCCGAATGTTGATGATCTGAGATAGAGGATTATGTATGAAGCGCACGGGGCGCGATATTCTATTCATCCTGGTGCCACCAAGATGTATCGAGACTTGCACGAAATCTATTGGTGGAGTGGCATGAAGAAAGATATAGCAGCGTTTGTAGCTAAGTGTGCAACATGCCAATAAGTTAAGGTTGAACACCAAAGACCTGGTGGTATGATGCAAGAGTTTAGTAATTCCACCTGGAAGTGGGAAGAGATAAATATGGACTTCGTGATTGGTTTACCTCCTTCTCGACGCCACCATGATTCCTTTTGGGTTGTGGTTGATAGGTTGACTAAGTCTGTTTATTTTTTGCCTATTCATACTTCATATACTGCTGAGGATTACGCTAGATTGTATATCCAAGAGCTAGTCAGACTGCATGGAATACCCTTGTCTATTATTTCGGATAGGGGTACTCTGTTTACTTCGCAATTTTGGAAAGCTTTTCAGAAGGGTCTTGGAACCCAAGTGCTTTTGAGTTCTGCTTTTTATCCACAGACCGATGGTCAGGCTGAGCGGACCATCCAGACCTTAGAGGATATATTGAGAGCTTGTGCACTTGACTTTAAGGGAAGATGGGATGATCACTTACCGTTGATAGAGTTTGCTTACAATAATAGTTTCTACTCTAGTATTGGAATGACTCCGTTTGAATCCTTATATGGGAGGAAGTGTAGATCACCCATAGGTTGGTTCGAGGTGGATGAAGTGGCTGTGAGTGGTCTCGTTTCGGTATTTGAGGCTATGGAAAAAGTTAAGTTGATTAGGAAAAGGTTAAAAACTGTGCAGAGTCGTCAGAAGTCATATGCGGATGTTAGAAGGAGAGACCTTGAGTTTGAACTTGGTGACCTAGTGTATCTAAATATTTCACCCATGAGGGGGGTGAAGAGATTCCGAAAGAAGGGGAAGCTTAGTCCCCGTTATGTTGGTCCTTACAAAATTCTTAGCCGTTTGGTAAGGTAGCTTATGAGGTCGAGTTGCCTTCCGAGTTGTCCTCTGTTCATCCAATATTCCATTCTCCATGCTTAGAAAGCATATTAGCGATGCTGTGGTAGTGGATTCCCCTGTGAGTGCTGACATTCAAGAAAATCTTTCTTTTGATGTGATTCCATTGAGATTCTTGATTTCAGTGTCTGAAGACTAAGGAACAAAGAAGTTCCCTTGGTCAAGGTGTTATGGCGAAACCAATCAATTGAGGGTGCAACTTGGGAAGCTGAGGCGGATATGCAATCCAAGTACCGCACCTTTTTCCGCGAAATCCGATCAAGTCGGAGGTACCGTTCTTTCGTAAATCATGCACTTTAGATAAAAGTTGCAGCAGTTCAGCTGTCATTTATTATGTGTTCAGCTGTAGTTTCTGGAACTTATGCATTCTATGTTGCATTCGGAGTGAGAAACGATGTGGTGATGAGTCTAACGAATGGTTTCAGCTGTATGCTCTATTCCTTATCTAATCTTGGCATGTCTAGTGTCATTCTATGACGAATGTTTCCAAGGGGAGGATGAGATGTAATACCCTGAGAAATTTTTTGTTGAAATTTTGTGCGTAAACGTATTGGGTTCTATCTTCTAGAATGAATTATATATTTTTTGTGTGGATTGTCTTAGATTATGTCCCACCATTGGGTAGAGTATCTAATAAGATTTCCAACAATATGTGGATCATCCAAAATGGACACCCGAGCGACTAGTTATGAACATTCCGATCGAACCGTGAATAGTAGTGAACAGTAAAGCGTGCAGGAAAACGTACTGAGGCCTGGCGTATTTTTGCTCCAATTTTAAATGATCATAACTCCTTGTACATAATAATCTAAGTGATCTACTATATATCAACAAAAAGATCTGTGAGTCCTCTTTCCAATGAAATTAGTTTCATCCAATTTGTCTATCGAAGCAAAAAGTTATGGTCGATCTACTTCAGCCTATCAAAAGAAATTTTTAGATCAAATTTAAATGATCATAACTCCTCGTATACAATGATCTAGGTGAGATACTATATACCAAAGGAAATATATGAGTCCTCTTTCTAATGAAATTGGTTTCATCCAATTTGGATATCGGGGTAAAACGTTATGGTTGATCTACTTCAAACTATCAAAATAGTCCACCAAAGGACAGATTCAGGAATTATTTGATTTTTTGGGGCGTTATGGTCATTCCCCCTCACCCAAAATCCGTCCAAACCATATATTAAAGCCTATTAGAAGAATTATATGTTATATTTCATCAAATTCCCTCAAAAAGAAAATCCTAAGCTCCTACATCCAACTTCAAGTACCTCCAAAGTTCACCATTAATTCTGTAAATTTATTCAAGATTCCAAGTTCCTAGTTCAAGAACTCCAAGAACCATCATTCAAAGGCACGATTAACATCTCAAAAATGAGTATCGATCTAAAATTCATCATTCAAGGTATGTGGGGTTTTTCAACAAGAACTCTCTTTCGTTCTTGTGCCCAAAAGTAATTTTCTTTACAGAGGCATGATTTTTATTTGATTTTTATGAATTTGAAGCATGAACCCATATCTTGTGATGATTATTATGAAATCATGATGTTTATGATTTTGAAAGATGAATTTACATGTGTGGAGATATAAAGCATGAATCTTGAACGATATTTATCATGATTTGGATATTTGGGTCGTGAATCCACATTGGAAATTGTGTTTTTTTGAGAAAGTGTGTGTTATAAGCACGTTGATGTTGAATATTTGAGATATTTTGAATGATTTGAGCTTTTGGTCTTAATGGAGTTGTTTTGAACTCGAGTTTGAAAGAAATCCACAACGTGGTTGATTTTGATAGATGGGAAGCATGATGGCTCCTGATGTATATTTATGTATTACTAAAATTGTTTTGTTGTGGATTGTCTTTGAAATGATATGAGCTAAGTCTGGGAGAAATCTTTAGCACTGAGTGGGAAGTATAAAGCGACCTTACTTTCCTAGAACTATGTGCCCTCATAGGAGTGCGCCTGAGGCTGATTTTTATAGTTATCACTAGTTTATATGAATTTGATATCGATCGTCCTACTCCGATGGCAAGGATAGGATGGCTCTCCCCAACGTGGGTTGTATGTTGGACTCTATGTAGCTCACATGGTTTATGTCGGTTATAGGATCTCCCAGTGTGTGTGTGTTTCCTTGTATTTATGGTGAATGGTGGTGAAGTAATTTGAAAGTGAAATTGTGAAATTTATTCTTTCAAAAGATTTAAATGATATTTATATAATGAGAATTGATATTCTTGATGAACTGAAAGTAATTGACAAATTATATGGTAACTCACATGTGTTATTGTACTTATTTCATCCTCTCATGATTATGATGATTTTCTTCGGGCTATGTGAGTCTTTCATACATCCTGTATATTCCTTATAAATATTTATGATGATGATGTTTATACAACTGCATACACCCCCATATACTCAGTTCCTTTCCATGGTACTGACCCTTATCTTCGGATGTGGGCTGTATTTTCTCAGAATATAGGTTCAGGTGCTCGTTCCAGGTTCGGTAGTGATTCTTCGAGCATGCTGTTCTACATCTTCTGTTGTGGTGAGTCCTCATGTTTTGAGGATGTGATGTCTGATGTTGGTTTCACAGAATTGTTTACATTTGATAACTGAGTGTGAGTCAGTTGGGGCATGTCTCATTGGCTTGCTGGTTTTATTGGTTTTCTTAGAGGCTTGTCAGACTAGTATAGATGTTGGGAGTAATAAGTCGTATTTTGTTATCTTTCTAAAATTCTTTTATTCTTGGATGATGATTACTCTGTTGATATTTGAGGCTTATTTATGGAAACCCCATTGATTTGTGTTGAACTGAATGAAAATGGCTCAAAGGGTTAGCTTTGGGCTACTCATAGCCTCAAGCACCGTGTGACGCTCTGGGTTCCATTTTTTTGGGCGTTACACTTGGCCAATGAGTTAATGGTGGACCCATAAAGTTCGTGGGTAGTAGAGAGGTCGAGGATACCATCTGGCTTAGAATTAAAGAAAAAAGTTGTGTCTATATTTTACGAGATTGATTGAAGCTTTTATTTATGCCCATGTATTTTTAATTTTTTGTTAAATTATTTTCATAATGCTCTTGTTTATTTTGTATAAAATGTATATTGTTTTGACTTGTTCTATATGCCAATACATTACAAGTATTAACCATCCTCGGTCGGTTAAATTGTCTTTTAGTATAGGTTCTTCGGCTAAGACCTGTGGTCCAGCACAACTGTAGATTTTCCTTAAAGATTTTGAGTTGGTGTGCTCTTCATATTTTGGAAGGTAGTTATTCATATGCTCAGTTCTTTTGGTTATATAGTCGACTAGGGGCCTCGTCCCAATTTTGATAGACAATCACTAATAGAAGCTTTGTAGACTGGATTGGGTTAATGTTTAGTTATGATTTTATTTACAAAGTTTGTTCAAAGTACGTTCTTGAAACACTATTATATTTTTCTACATTTTATATGAATTATGCTTATTATAGTATGCAAATGGGTCTCTCAGAACTTCATGGTTTGCAATGCCCTTTGTGGCTCGGGCATCCGCTTGGGTCATGACTAACTTGGTATTAGAGCATGGTTTAGGGTCCCAAGGTGTCTACGAAGCCGTGTAGAGTAGCGTCCTTTTTATAGGCGTGTAACATGCAACACTTATAAGAAGGAGTCTACGAGGCATTTAGGAATGTTTTGTTTCTTCCTGTTCTAGTTCGTGCTAGTAAGCCTAATTTCAATGAAATTTTTCTAACTCTTGACTTTCTGCATTTCAGGTCATGTGTTCATGAAGATCTAATAGTCATTGGGATCTAGCTGGAACCTCTGTCCCTACTAGGGTAAATTCTTAGGAGTCCTGCCCTACCCATGGGTTTCAAACCTGATAAAAAAACCATACTCCCGATATCACGACCTATCCTGGTGCCCCATAATCCCCAACTAGTCCTCCACGATGTCCTTAAGGTGGTATTAACTATGCTCAGTCCCTATAGAGATTGTTCACGATTATTGATTCCATCATTTCATTCATATACTTGTCAGATAATGGCATCATAGTCTTGTCGGTCTAATCATGTTTATCTTATCACTGGTTCATTTGAGGTCACTAAGGGTTGTCAATTCATTAGACTAAATCCCTTTAGTTTTTTGGGCTCCTATGTCGAGGAAGATCCTCATGAGTTCGTGGATGAGATTGAGAAAATACTATGAGTAATGCATGCTAGCAATATAGAGGGGGTTCAATTTGCTTCCTACCAGTTAAAAGGAGTGTCTTACCAATAGTATGATACAAGGGAAAAGTTTAGGGTTGAAAATGTCAAAGAAGTTGTATGGGAGGTGTTATCTGACTCATTACTTGACTACTTCTTTCCTTGTGAGTTGAGGAAAGCTACAATATAAAGCATGGAATATGAGGGTTAAAGACGATGCATTGAAGTTCGCAAAATTGTATCGTTACTATTAGAGCTAGTGTTTAATATAAAGAACCTTAACAATCTCAGGAGGATTATATGACAGTTGGGTGAACTTCAATGCATAATCGTTGACACTCAGCTTTCCTTGCTTCAGATTTACAAAATTCTCAGCCTTGGCTTCCCTCAACTCCTTTGGAAAAAAATGGTCAAGGAAAGTATCATAGAAATATTACCACACAACGGGCTTAACATTTTCACCCCTCAGCTCCTCACATTTATCATATAACTAGTAAGATACACCATTCAACTGGTAATCTGCAAACTTTATCCCTTCCATATCACTAGCATGCATATCTTTAATATTATTCTCTATCTCATCCACAAACTCTTAAGGATCCTCCTCAACCTTACAACCCATAAAATTTAGAGGATTCAACCTCATAAATTCACCAACCTAAATGAGTTTAGATGAGCCTGTAATAGGAACAACATGATCAGACTAAATATATTATGAAGCAACAATTGAGCAAGCACGTGGATAGACTGTCGAATCTCAACACTCAAGACAAATATTTTAGGATACTGAGTTTTCTTAATACCAACTTGAGAAGCTAGAGATGGAATAATTAGGGCGGTGGAACTCCAGGAGGAGTAATGGAATTCGGTGTTTGAGCTTTATACTGCTTATACATTTTG
The DNA here is from genome assembly GCF_002878395.1 of Capsicum annuum. Classification (NCBI taxonomy): domain Eukaryota; kingdom Viridiplantae; phylum Streptophyta; class Magnoliopsida; order Solanales; family Solanaceae; genus Capsicum; species Capsicum annuum. Next base: position 84,490,253 of record NC_061122.1, read on the forward strand.
TGGGTATGGCAAACCTCCTCAACATTTGCCCCAGCTGGGATGGAGGATCTAGTTGAATTTATACTACCATCATATCTCTATAGAGGCATGATCTAAAATTTGAGAATGTCAAGAGTTAGAGGAAATTCATAGTAACTAGACTCCCTAAAACGAAATAGAACATAAAGAATGGAGACATCCCTAAATTCCTTGTAGCCTAATCCATATAAGTGTAGAACACTTTACACTATATATGGGACTTTACTTGACATAGCTTTGTACAAACCTAGTGACCCTGAGTTGTGCTCTGATACCAAACTTGTCACGATCCAGACCAGGCCCTAGCCGCGATGAGCATCCCAAGCCAACCAAGGAAGAGATTAACCTTAAGCCTTACATCATGAGGATAGCAATTATAAGAAATTTTAGAAGCCAACCTATAAAATGAAAGGTCTTATAAACCATTAAAGGAAATTCCTTATTGACAACCAAATCCAAAGAACAACAAACCAATATTGTGTACAAAGCCTCTATCATTAATCATACACTAAGTCATAACATGACTCCGACTCTGCCAAAAGATTACCAAAAGAACAAAAATAATAAATAGTCTAAAAAAGAAAGAATGCCTTTTGAATAATAGATGGCTCACCACTTCTCATCGGTTGTCTGATAGAGAAAATGAACTTCCATACCTACACAACTTCACAAGAAAAGGACTCCAAACCTACATCATAAAATGGTGTAGCATCTGGAGACGGTCAGTATTGGTAAGCAACCCAAGGTAAGGGCTAAAATACTATTTATAAGATCAGTCATAGAACACATATTCCAAAGTAAAAATAGTAAAGTAATGGGGGTGAGGAACAAGGAACATAAATACATGACCATTTAAAATTTAGTCCTGAACTATGTAGCTTTTTACCAACCTCCAGTAACCCAGGTCTATATAGGTACGGTACCCATTAGCCGGTAGGTCCCTAGCTTATGTTAGCCGTATGGATCAAGGACAAGGCTAAAGTCACTAATAAATTGTAGCGTACCCAAAAAATAGTTTTATACTATTGTGTGAAGAAAGCACACAACGGTCATTCATATTTCAGGACAAGGCCCCCGAATGTCACCAAACGTGGTTTCAAGTATTGGTCACAAGGACTACATCTTCCAGGTAAATCTACACAATTCCCTCTAAGACCAATTATTACATTTTATTATACCATTAATAATGGAGTCATTTATTAAGGCATCCCCTTATTGGTATCATCATACCAAGACTTGAAAGTCATTCATGTTATGCCATTACTGTTTCATTGAACTATTTATACTCCAAATCTCCTCTTTGAAATCCATAACCATAGCCACCAAGGGTGTTTCAAGATCTTTTTAAACCTTTTAGCACTTTATGACTTATAATATTTTAAGAAAAGGTATAAACACCAAAAATACTTATTGAAACTAATTTATGAAATAGGTTAAGGTTTATATCTTTTGTCACGCAAAATCCATAATGTTGTCAAGCCATTATTACAATGCCACCACTATTATCTAACACAATTTTATTTCAAAAACCCATCATTAACACATAGAAACCATTAAAAACAAAACAAAATTACTTTAAAGTTTAACAACTAAATCAGTTCAACCCTAGTTTCAAACAAATATTTAAGAACATGTAAAATTAACTTAATTGATGTAATATAGAATTAATTGAGAAAGGAGTTTTCAACATCATTTTTGATGAGAACTTCCCCAAAGTTTGTAAAAGAGATGATCCTTATATTGAAATTAGCATTGAATCTTCCAAGTTTTCTTTTAATGTAAAGAATGTCCTTATTGAGTGAGTATACCTATTTTAAGGATTAGAAATGTATTAGTGAAGATGCAAAAGTTTATAGAACATGAAAGAACCGAAATACCCTTAAAATAAGTTAAAACAACATCTTGTTGGAAAAAGGGTAGGGGGTCACAATGGGATCCCATTGCATAGGCCCAACCTCATGGCATGAGACCTATCACGAGGTAGCACCCCCACGGTGCGATGCCTAGTACCGGGGTAAGGTATTGAACGCTTGTGTAATACCCCGTATTTTTTCCTAGCTAATTTCATCTTAAGAATGACTAGTATTAGCTTCTAAATTGAATGATGGTTATTCCATGAGGAATTTTCAAGATTTTCACTTTTTGTCATGTGGGGAATTCAATAATCTTTCCATCGATATAAGATTCGCCCAAATCCGATAAATGGATCAGAATTTATGACTATTTTAAGTTCACATCGTAAAACAATGCCATATTGGTCAATGTCGCACCGTGCCACAAGAGAAAATGGAATTTGGCAAATTCCACTAGGGGTTCGCAATTATGGCACATCGCGCCAGGGCGTAAATTTAGAATTGTCCATTTTCCAGTGTCTTAGCGGCGTTTCCCCCGCGTCGCGCTAAAGTTCTAGGTTACAAAGGAAGTGGCAACACGATGGCCCCACGTCGCGCCATCCCTAAATTTCTGAATTGTCAAAATCCAATGACATGGCATGATTGCACCACGTCGCGCTAAGGTTCCAGTTCGAGAAATTTTTACAATTTTAAAAGACGCATCCAAGGGTTATAAGGGTCAATTTCCTACCCCTATTTAAGCCCAATAACATGTAATTTAGCTATTCTTCACCCAAAATATACTAGTTTCTCTCAAGAACAAGATAGGGTTTCTATTGGGGATTCGAATTCAAGAAGTTTTCACCATCAATCCTCACAAAATCACTAACTAAGTTATGCATAGTGTTCATTCATGGACTTCTTTCGTCCATGAAGCCCAAGAATCCTTTTTTCTAAATTTAAATTTATGCATTTTCTTATGAATTTTGTGACTGGGATGCTCTTGTTCACGTGGATAGTGAGAAATTGAATTCTACTCCATGTTGGGTGATAAATTCTATGTGTGTTAAATTATTATAGATATAGATTCAGCAAACCTATGACAAAACCCTTGAATAATGAAATTAGAATTGAACCATGACGATTTATTATTGTACAATGATGTTTACATGTGCCATGCCTACAATATGTTTGATTAAATGTCTAGATAAAGGAAAAGTGCCTAACTAGCATGATACCATGAAATCCCCATGTATGTACAAGTTATGCCTATCACATGTTTTGAGGAAATGCTTCTATAAATGTAGTATGGATTATGATATTAGTTATATGTTCAAGTAAGTTATGCTTGGTCAGTTTTCTTCCATCAAGTCCTGGGGTTACTCGTACCCGAAACATTAGCTGTATGCCTAGAACCATGTCATTTTTTCACGATACTCTCACTCAAACTATGAATCCTTAGACTTTAGATAGTCTTATGACTCAGGAAATCTCCATGATCTCATGAACTAATTCAGTTGCCAGATATCAGTAGTATTCCATCAGCCAATGAAATTCAGTAACTTAGCCCATGTTCAGTTCAGTAAATCATGTTTAGAGACTATTCAGATGGGAGTAGGAATTAGCACCATGTGAACCCAAGGATGGGAACACACACTATTAGATGAGGGTGTGATTCTAAGAAGTTATCCTTTCTTTCCAGAACTGTGTAGCCAGCATAATTTGAGACATCAACACCGTCCGATGAAGGTTGATGAGGTGGATAAGCACTGTCAGATAAGGGCCCCACCATTCTCTTTTGGGGACTCTATTCAGATGAGGGTCACAGATAGTTTGTTCTTACTAGTGGCGTGGTATTGACACCCTTCCAATTGGGGTTACAAATTGGATCACAACTCAACCATAATGGCATATTAGGGTCATGTCGATTAGATAACTAATTTCCACAGTTTTATGTTACAAAATTAGGACTGTCAGACACAGTCAATCAGTCTCAGTAATAGAACTCAGATAGTTCTTCATATTTTAGGACTGTCAGATATAATTAACTCAAATACCGTAGGGAACTCAGATAGTTCCATCAGATTTAGGACTGTCAAATACAGTCACTCATATTATCAGTTATATTCAGATTTAGTAATCATGTGATCACAGTATTAATGTCAGTTGTTATGTCTCATGCATGTATTCTCACGCTTATGATAGTTAGTCAGTTATTATTATTGTTCACGCACATGAACCCCATGTATTCAGCCTACCTCACATGCATACCAGTATATTTAAAGTACTGATGCATTTGTACTATGGTGTCTTATACCATAGTTTCTGAGACACAAGCTGCATAGCAATAGTAGATTCCAGATATCCATAGATAGAGTTAAAAGTGAGTCCTTATCTTTCGAGGACATAGTTATTTCTCTATTATCTTATTAATCAGTTTATTAGTTGGTGTTAGTTGGGGATATGTCCCATCAACTTCTTTCTCAAACAGTTCAGTTCGTTAGAGGCTTTCTAGACTATTATGTTTCATACTTCAGTATGTTCAATTTTGTTTTGGGTATTCTATTACCCCACACAGATGTTACATCATTCAGATCATGTTCAGTGTTAAACCTTATGGCCTTTTAGTGCATGTATATGCATTATTATGTCATATTATATAGTGTACAGGTACAAATATCAGTCTTGGGCTAGCTTGTGGTCCTTCGGGGTCATGAGCACCATGTAATATTTCAAGCACCAGGCTCGGGGTATTTTAAACCTGATATTAGAGCCTAAGGTTCAATAGAGTCCAAGGAAGTCTAAAAGCCGTATCTAGTAGAGTCTTGTACATGGGTATGTTGCACGCAACATTTATGTATAAGAACTATAAGATGTTTTAGGAACAGTTTCCCCTCTTTTAGTATTCATGTCGTGCCAGTGAGCATAATCTCAAGTAAATCTCTCAATCTAATCTATGTCTCCCTTTCTTCTACAGAACATGCTTCCTAAAAGAAGAAACAGAAATCAGTTAGCCTCTCAGCCCGAAGATCCTTTAGGCGATCATGTTTCTCATACGAATTTTAGGGCTGCATTCACTACTCTTTCTCAGTCAGTTACCACTAAAAATGAACATCCAGCAGTCATTCCAGCCAACCTAGTGTCCAATTCAGTCGCAGCTAGGATTCAGGACTTCACCCGAATGAATCCTCTATCCTTTCTCGGGTCTAAGGTAGATGAGGACCCTCAGGACTTCATTGATCAGGTTCAAAAAGTGACAGACATCATGGGGGTGACTACTTTTGAGAGTACTGAGCTAGCTACGTATCAGTTGCAGGACACTTGGTTTAAATAGTGGAAGTCAGAAAGGCCAAATGATGTAAGGCCTGTTGAGTGAGAGGAGTTTCCTTCTGCTTTCCTTGATAGATTCTTTCCCCTTGAGCTTAGAGAAGCTAATGTTTTAGAATTCATCAACCTCAAGTAGGGCAATATGATAGTGAAAGAGTATTCTCTTAAGTTTACTCAATTAACCAGATATGCCCCTCATGTGGTTGCAGACAGTAGAGCCAAGATGAGTAAGTGCGCTTTAGGGTTAAATGATAGCGTGGTAAATGAGTACAGATCTACCATACTGAATAGTGACATGACTTTAGCTAAGCTTATGACTTATGCTCAGCAGATAGAGGAGCAAAAGATTAAGAAGAGGGAGAAGCAGAATAAGAGAGCAAAGACAGGTAGTTTTAACTTCTCTCAGGCTAAATCAGAAGGAGGAAACCATTCCCAGTTTCATCCGAAGTTATCAGTTCCATCCCCTTCTTCATCTAGTGCTCTAGTTCCTAATTTCAGGGAGAGTAAAAGGGATAGAGCACTAGGCTCTAGGTCTTAGGGTAGTGTTAGCAATTCCCGAACTAATCCCCTTTGTCAGACTTGTGTAATAACCACAAGGGTGCTTGTAGAGCGGGTAGCGATGTCCGTTTTGAGTATGGCAAGCTAGGCCACAGAGTTAGAGACTACCCTTAGTCAGGTTATCAGAGTCATCTCCGCTCCTCAGCTCAGTCCGATCACCCAAATCAGTAGGGTGCCACCACCAGTGCTACTAGTGGACAATGCCCAAACAGACTCTATGCTCTCCAGTCTGGGTAAGATCAAAAAAATTCTCCTGATGGGGTTACTGGTACGTTACATATCTTTCATGTACATGTTAACTCTTTGGTAGATTCAGGTGCTTCCTTGTCTTTTGTTACTCCCTATATAATAGTTGATTTTTGAGTCAGTCCTAAAATTCTTGTAGAGACCTTTTTAGTATCTACCCCAGTGGGTAAAACAATCATAGCCCAGCAGGTATACAGGAACTTCCCAATTATGATATTTTAGAAAGTCACTTTAGTAGGCTTAGTCGAATTAAAGATGACTAATTTTGATGTCATTCTCGGCATGGATTGGCTTAACTTCTTCTATGGCATAGTCAACAGAAGAAATAGAATAGTCCAGTTTCAGTTCCCAAATGAACCCATCCTTGAGTGGAAGGGTAGAACTTCAGCGTTTAGAGGTTAGCTTATTTCCTACCTTCGGGCAAGGAAAATAGTATCTAAGAGATGGGTCTATCATCTTATTCATGTTAAGGATTCTAGTTTCGAAACTCCCTATATTGAATCTATTCTAGTTATGAATGAATATTCAGATATCTTTCCTGAAGATCTTCTTGGAATTCCTCCCGAAAGGGAAATAGACTTTGACATTGATCTTCTTCCAGATACTCATCCTATCTCTATTCTGCCATACAGAATGGCACCCACAGAACTCAGAGAATTCAAAGAATAGTTGAAGGATCTCCTAGATAAGGGATTCATCAGGCCCAACATTTTCTCGTGCGGTGCGCCAGTCTTATTCATGTGCAAGAAAGATAGTTCTCTCAGAATTTTCATAGACTACCGTCAACTTAATAAGGTCACAGTCAAGAACAAGTATCGTCTTCCCAGAATCAATGAATTGATTGATCAATTTTATGGTGCTAGTTATTTCTCCAAGATAGACCTCAGATCCAGCTATCATCAACTTAGAGTTACGGAATATGACATTCCAAAAATAGCTTTCCATACTCAGTATGGTCATTTTGAATTCTTAGTTATGTCCTTTGGTATTACCAATGTCCCAACAGATTTTATGGACTTGATAAACCGTATGTTCAAGCAGTACCTGGACATGTTCATCCTAGTCTTTATAGATGACATTCTGGTCTATTCCTGTAGTGAGCGTGATTATGCAGACCATCTCAAAATAGTACTTTAGAGTCTCAGAGATCATCAACTATTCACCAAATTCAGTATGTGTGAATTTTGGCTAAGGTCAGTTTATTCCTTAGTTATAGCATTTTTTGTGATGGTATTAGAGTTGATCCTCAAAAGACCGAAGCAATAAGAAACTAGCCTAGACCTGTCTCTCCATCAAATATCAAGAGTTTCTTGGGGTTAGATGGCTATTACCAATGGTTTGTTGAGGTATTTTTTTCTATTGTATCCCTTATGTCTAGATTGACTCAGAATAAAGTCAAGTTTCAGTGGTCAGATCCTTGCTAGAAGAGCTTTTAGGAGTTGAAGACTCGACTCACCTTAGCTCCAGTATTAGCTCTTCCAGATGGTCCAGATGGTTTTGTAGTGTATTATGATGTATCCATAGTAGGTTTGGGTTATGTCCTCATATAGAATATTAAGGTCATAGCCTATGCCTCATGATAGCTTAAGCTCTATGAGTGGAATTATCCTACTCAAGATCTTGAGTTTGCAGCCATAGTCTTTGCCTTGAAGAATTGGAGGCATTATCTATACGGTGTTCATGTAGATATGTTCACTGATCATAAAAGTCTTCAGTTTGTGTTTTCTCATAAAGATCTCAATCTTTGTCATAGAAGGTGGTTAGAGCTCTTGAATGATTATGACATAAGTGTCTTTTATCATCCGGGCAAGGCCAACGTAGTGGTTGACGCTCTCAGTAGACTATCTATGGGTAGTGTTTCTTAGCTTTAGGATAGTAAGAAGAAGTTAGCTCTGGAAGTCCATCATCTTGCCAGACTAGGCTTTCGCTTAGTTGATACAGAAGAGGGTAACATATGGGTTCAGAGTAGTTCAGAATCATCTCTAGTTTTTGAGGTGAAAGAAAAGCAAGATAGAGATCCCAGCCTTGTTAAGTTGAAAGAGTCAATCCAGGATCATAAAGTAGAGGTTTTCTCCCAAGGGGGAGATGGTTTCCTTCATTGTCAGGGTCTTCTCTGTGTTCCAGGTGTAGATGACTTAAGGCATTAAATTCTTGTAGAAGCGCATGGTGCGTGCTACTCTATTCATCCAGGGGACACAAAGATGTATCGCGACTTGTGGGAACTCTACTGGTGGAGTGGGATGAAGAGAGATATTGTAGAGTTTGTGGCTAAGTGCTCTACATATCAGCAGGTTAAGATAGAGTATCAGAAGCCTAGTGGGTCCATGAAGGAGTTCAGTATTCCTACTTGGAAGTAGGAAGTTGTGAACATAGACTTCATGTTGGGGGCCTCGAACTCGTCATCAACATGATTCTTTCTGGGTCATTGTAGATAGAATGACCAAATCAACTTATTTCCTTCCAGTTCATACCTCTTATTCAACCGAGAATTATGCCAAACTCTATATCAAGGAGTTTGTCAGATTGCATGGTGTTTCATTGTCTATTATCTCAGACAGAGGTACCCAATTTTTACCTCTCATTTTTGGAAAGTATTCAAAAAGGGTCTTGGTACCCAAGTTCATCTTAGTATAGCCTTTCATCCTCAGATAGATGGTCAAGCAGAAAGGACCATTCAGATATTAGAAGATATGCTATGGGCATATGCAATTGATTTTAAGGAAAGTTGGGATGATAAATTACCTTTGATTGAGTTTGTATACAGCAAAAACTATCATTATAGTATTTAGATGGCTCCATTAGAAGCTCTCTACAGTAGGAGATGTAGATCTCTAATTGGTTGGCTTGAAGTTAGTGAGGCCTCAGTCATAGGTCTTGACTTGGTATTCCATGCCTTAGAAAAAGTCCAGTTGATTAGAGAAAGACTACGGGTTGCTCAGAGCCGACAGAAGTCTTATGCAGATGTTCGTGGAAAAGATATCGAGTTTAAGATTGGTGATCATGTCTATCTAAAGATCTACCCCATAAAGGGAGTAATGAGATTCGACAAGAAGGGAAAATTCAGTCTCCGATATGTTGTTCCCTTCAAGATTCTCAGTCACTTTGTCAAGGTAGCCTATGAGCTTGAATTACCTTTAGATCTAGCCTCAGTTCATCCAATATTTCATGTCTCTTTGCTCAAGAAGTTCATAGGTGACCCATCAGTTTAGTCCTTATTCAGAGCATTGATGTTCTGAACACTCTCTCTTATGAAGAGATTTCAGTTGCAATCTAAGACTATTATTCTTGTAGATTGGGGAACAAAGAAGTCCCTCTAGTTAAGGTTCTTTGGTAAAATTAGTCTATCGAGGGAGCTACTTGGGAAGCAGAGGCAGACATGCGTACCAAGTATCCTCACTTCTTTTTCTCCAACACAGATCAAACTCAAGATAATAGTTCTCGTTAAGCTTACTCAGTTTCATGTTCAGTGTTCATCACAAACTTGGTATGCAGTTTCATGCTCATGTTCCCATTATAAACTTGGTATCAAGTAGCATTGCATATTCAGTTATGAACTCATGTATTAGTTCAGTTATGTAATTATGCATCAGACATACATTCTCATTGTGGAAACTTAGTTCTTCAGAACACTCAGTCATGCATTCATGAATAGGTTACACATGCATCAGATATGCATGTTCAGTATTATATGTTCAGCTTGTCAGTCATGTGAGTCATAAGAACATGTTCCAGTTATTCATATTCAGTATGTAGGTCAGTTGTCTTTTCTCCCCTCTCAATCAATCTTATTCGAGGATGAATGTTCTCAAGGGGGAGATATTGTAATACCCCATACTTTTCCCTAGTTAATTTCATCTCAAGAATGTCTAGTATTATCTTCTAAATTAAATGATGGATATTCCATGAAGAATTTTTAAGATTTTCACTTTTTGTCATGTGGGGATTTCAATAAGCTTTCCATCGATATGAGATTCGCCCAAATTTGATAACCGGGTCAGAAGTTATGACTATTTCAAGTTACCGTCGCAAAAAAATGCTATATTAGTCAGTGGCATGCCGCACCACAATGGGAAATGATATTTGGGAAATTTCAATAGGGGTCCACGATTATGGCGCATCGCGCTAGGGCCCAAATTTAGAATTGTCTATTTTCCATTTTCTCAGCATGATTTCCCCTGCGTCGCGCTAAAGTTCCAGGTCACAAAGAAAGTGGCAATGTGATGGACCCACGTCATGCCATTCCTAAATTTCCAAATTGTCAAAATCCAGTGACACGGCGTGATAGCACCGCATCGCGCTAAAGGTTCAGTTCGGGAAATTTTTATAATTTTAAAAGATGCATCCAAGGGTTAAAAAGGTTAACTTTCTACCCCTATTTAAACCTAATAACACATGATTTAGCTATTCTTCACCCAAAATATATTAGTTTCTCTCAAGTTTCACTCAAGAACAAGCTAGGGTTTCTATTGAGGATTCGAATTCAAGAAGGTTTCACCGTCAATCCTCACAAAATCATGAACTAAGGTATCCATAGTGTTTATTCATGGACTCCTTTCGTCCATGAAGCCAAAGAATCCTTTTTTCTAAATTCAAGTTTATGGATTTTCTTATGAATTTCATTATTGGGCTGCTCTTGTTCATGTGGATAATGATAAATTGAATTCTACTTCATGTTGGGTGATAAATTCTATGTGAGTTAAATTATTATAGATATAGAGTCATGCAAACCTATGCCTAAACCCTTGAATGATGAAATTAGAATTGAACCATGATGGTTTATTATTGTACAATGATGTTTACATGTACCATGCCTGTAATATGTTTGATTAAATGCCTACATGAAGGAAAAGTGCCTAATTAGATTGATACCATGAAATCCCCATGTATGTACAAGTTATGCCTATCACATGTTTTGAGGAAATGCTCCTATAAATGTATTATGGATTATGATGTTAGTTATATGTTCAAGTAATTTATGCTTGGTTTGTTTCCTTCCATCAAGTCCTGCCAGTATTCATACTCAAAACATTAGCTGTATGCCTAGAGCCATGTCATGTTTTGACAATACTCTCACTCAAACTATGAATCCTTAGACTTTAGATAATCTTATGACTCAGGAAATCTCCATGATCTCATGAACTCAGTCAGTTGTCAGATATCATTAGTATTTCATCAGTCAACGAAATTCAGTAACTCACCCTATGTTCAGTTCAGTAAATCATGTTCAGAGTCTATTTAGATGGGAGTAGGAATTAGCACCGAGTGAACCCAAGGATGGGAACACACTCTATTAGATGAGGGTGTGATTTTAGAAGTCATCCTTACATTCTAGAACTATGTAACCAGCATAGGTTGAGACATCAACACTGTCCAATAAGGGTTGATGAGGTGGATAAGCACTGTTAAATAAGGGCCCTACCATACTCTTTTGGGGATACTATTTAGATGAGGGTCACCCACAACTTGTCCTTACTAGTGGTACAGTATTAAACCCTTCCAATTGGGGTTACAGATTGGACCCCAACTCAGCCATAATGGCATATTAGGGGCATATCGGTTAGATAACTACTTCCCACAGTTTCGTGTTACAAAATCAGGACTTCAGACATAGTCAATCAGTCTCAGTAATAGAACTCAGATAGTTCTTTATATTCTAGGACTGTCAGATATAGTCAACTCAGTACAATACAAAACTCAGATAGTTCTATCAGATTCAGGACTATCAAATATAGTCACTCATGTTATCAGTTATATTCAGATTCAGTAATCATTTTATCATAATATTAGTGTCAGTTGTTATATCTCATGCATATATTCTTATGCTCATGATAGTTAGTTAGTATTATTATTCACGCATATAAACCCCATGCATTCATCCTACCTCACATGCATATTAGTATATTCAAAGTACTGATGTATTTGTTCTATGGTGTCTTATACCATAGGTTCAGAGACATGAGCTCCAGAGCAACATAGATTCCAGATATCCGTAAATAGAGTTAGAAGTGAGTCCTCCTCTTTCAAGAACATGGTTATTTCCTTATTATCTTATTAATAAGTTTATTAGTTGGAGTTAGTTGGGGACATGTCCCATAAGTCCTTACTCAGACAGTTTAGTCAGTTAGAAGCTTTCTAGACTATCATGTTTCAGACTTCAGTATGTTCAATTTTGTTTTGGGTATTCTATTATCCCACACAGATGTTATATCATTTAAATTATGTTCAGTATTGAACCTTATAGCCTTTCAGTGCATGTTTCTGCGTTATTATGTCATATTATGCAGTGTACAGGTACAGATATTAGTCATGGGTTAGCTTATGGTCCTTCGGAGTCATGAGCATCGTGTAGCATTCCGAACATCAGGCCTAAGGTGTTACAGCTTGCGGGGATCCTCATGGCAGGGGGCTGTCGAGTAATGCCTTCCTCATGATACATGGCCTAAGTTTGAATCCTAAACCTTCCCCAATGCATCCAAACACTTCATAGAGTTATTTATTCTTACTTTAGGGACCACATAGGCTTAATTTAAGCTTGATTTTTACTCCCAAACATAAGTATCAAATTTGTGATCAATTTTCTTCTATAGTTGTTCCACTTACTAGGCTTACTTAGAAAAAATGATGTTCTTGTGGTTCGAGGCCTATGGGATTTGTTTTGAGAGGTTAAATGAAAAGTTGATCTTTGTGTCTATTTTGACACTTCCCAAAGGTACTGAGGGGTTTGTTGTGTACTTTTATGCATCCCTGATTTTACTTAGTTGTGTCCTTATGTATCATGGTAGAGTGGTATCTTATGAATCTTGGTAATTAAAGGTCCATGAAAAAAACTACCCCACCCACGATCTAGAGTTAGTGGCTCTGGTGTTTGCACTTAAGATATGGTATCACTATCATTATTAGGTGCATGTCGACATTTTCATCGATCATAAAAGCTTGAGGTATGTTTTTACTAAAAAAGAGTTGAATCTCATGTAGAGGTCATGGCTCGAGCTATTAATAGGCTATGACATGAGCCTGCACTATCATCCAAGTAAAGAAAATGTTGTTTCTGGCGCTCTTAGATGTTGTCCATGGGAAATATTTCTTACGTGGAGAAGGAGAATAGGGATTTGGTTAATGTAAGACCCCTTAAAATTTCAATCATTTTTTGTTTCACCTTTTCGCATGCATAATATGGATTTTTACTTGAATTATATTTAGGTATATCTTCCTCTTTAACACTTAAACCAAGAAACTCCAAGGGTTTCACAAGGGATTCACCATTCTAGTTATAAGCTTCGAATTTTTTTCAATTCCTTGTGTATTTTAGGCATGTTTCTCTTTCCCAAACTTTAATTTTACATTATGTCATTAATTGAATGTGTTTTCATGTAATTTAATTGTAGGCTTTGAAATTGGGTTGAGGAGTTTTGGTTGTTACTATTTGAATTACTTTTCCTATGTTCTAAATTGATTATGCATACTTTAAATTGATGTTTTTATGTTTGAATTGGTGCATGGTATGAATGGTTGGAATGGGGGACATGGATTCCCCAAAAATGATGGAATATTGGCTTGATAATTGCATTAACCTCAACCCACCTTGTAAACTTGATTTTGAATATGGAAAATGCATGATTTAACTTGTTTTTGAACCTAATGAATTGGATTAAAGGATGAATGGATGAATATGGTTTTGGATGGCCATGGTTTCCTTGGTTTTCGATTTTAAATGGAGCTTCGGAGTCTAATTTGGTAATGTATATTAGTTTGGCACAAATATATTAGCTTGTAAGCATATTGGTATGATGATACCAAGTGGTAAAAGCATTAATGAATGACTCCTGAGTTAATGCTTGGTTTAAGTGTAAATTATCTTAATTTGTGCTTTAAGGGAATCGTGTAGCTCACTGTGAAGGTGTAAGTCGCGAGGGGACGAACACTGGAAAGAACGTTTGCCTACATTGGGGGTCTATATGACGGTGTGCTGGGTGCACAATTGTGTCAAGACCAGAACAAGTCCGCCAAGGATCGGAGACTAATCCCATTAACCAAGCGAACTAGAAGACAATACAACTAGCATCAGATGAATTTTGAACATATATCAAGATAAATAAATAACCTAAAATGGATCTAAGAATCCATAATACCTAATCCACCCACATCATGTCCATAAAATATTCTAAGAACCTAATATCAACAAAAGTCGGGACATGCCCCCAACCAAAGCCAAAAACCCACCAAAATAGTCTAGAACGTAAGTAAAGACAAGACCATAAAATGAGGTCCTTCCGGAAAATGGTAGCTCACCACTTCAAAGATGACTTACAGGCACTCCAAAAGTCACCTACCACTATTTAAGGAAACAAAAGTGTCTTTGGACCCTGCATCATGTGAGGATACTACATACGATGGTGGTTTACGAGGTGAGCGCTATCATGCAACTCTGGAAAGGGATAAAATAATTCCATAATTGATAAGTGAAAAATTATTTAGAAACCATATTCACACAATCATATACATATATTTACAATATGCCTACATAGAAAACCAGGCCTAGCATAAGAGTTAAAATATCAACCTAGACTGTTTATCTCAAACCGTCATCTAAACACCCACAGACAATATGGGTCCAACTCTCACCCAGCTAAAAGGGTCCCAGTAAGTGTTAGCCACATCAACAGAGGTATCAAGAAAGGTCGGGCAGTCCAAGACCCTTCACCAATCCAGGATACAAATATATAAAGTGTGGAACAAGTAGACAGTAACCAAGACTGTAAGACCCCGCAAAATTCTTAGCTTAATTCAGTTACTTAAGCTTGTTAAGAGGGTCCCAGACTTAGAAAATTCTATCTAAGTATTCATACTTAGTGTTATTTTAACCGTCAAAAGTTTGCAATCTTATATTGCGACCTTTACATCTATTAAATATTGATATTTGAGTTAATTCATGACAAGGAATGTCAATAGCTGTTTTCAAACAAGTTTCAAATTTTTCAAACCTCGTTTAGATCATGTTTAAATGACCAAAATAGTGAGTCAGTGCGATCTTGATGCATCGCATCATCCATCACATCGACAGATAATTTTTCCCTCAGCTCAGTGCAATTTCCAGTGAATCGATATGGACTCAAAATGGTGCGTTGGCTATCACGTCGATGCCAATGACACTGTACGTCGGCCTGTGCATTAATGATTTAATTTTTCTGTAATTAAAAGGATGTGTCCTCAGGGTTAATTAAGTATTTTTCCTACGCCCTTCATCCCCCATAACACAAAATTTAGCCCTTTTTTTACAAGTTATATTCATTCTTTCACAAATTTTTCAAGAACAAAAACCCTAGGTAAATTAAATTCAAACTGAAGGATTAAGGTTCCACTGTTAATTTCTTAGAATTCACCAACTAAAGTATGTGAAGGGTTCATCCAAGGGTTCCTTCAACCCTTGGAGGCCAAGAAACTCTTTTAAAGTTCATGTAGAGTGATTTCATGATTTCCATGATTTGAATTAAAGTGTATTCATAATTTATTGCAAAATTTATGTAGATTTAATTGATGTGTGTGCTTTATTATGTGAATCTATGTTAAAACTCTTGGAATTGTGTAATTGGAATTGAATCATGATGCCTACATGTTGTGTTAGTATTATGTGCATATATTGTTCCCCACAAGTGTTTGATGAATTGTCCATGTGAGTTGAATAGTGAAATTATATCATATTAGCATGTATGCAAGTTCATGTCATGCAAGTTATTTCTAGAATGCCCAAATGAATGAACGGTGATTAAGTAGTTAATTTTCATATCTCAAGCTTATGCCATGTCTTGTAAGTTTAGGCTATCGAGTCCTGGGGGTATTTAATACCCGATAATTTAGCTTCTTGTCTAGAGCCATGGCCAGTCACAGAATTGAATAAATCATGTCTCGATCAGTAGAATTCATTTAGTTAAAGAACTTAGGAAAAACTCAGTGAACTCAGAATCATACCCGCTCCGTTCAGTAAAATTAGTTCAGTTCAGTTATGCAGTATGATCAGTAACAATTTAGTCTAGCTTAGTACAATTTAGAATTCAGTCCAGTGTCTATTCAGTTGGGAGTAGCATTCAGCACCGAGTCAACCTAAGGATGGGGACTCACCTGCGAGTGAAGTGTGAAATCCTTAAAAGCATTCCTTGCATTCTAGAACTACATAGCCAGCGTAGGTTGAGATATAAACCTGCCAGTTAAGGGTTGATAAGGTAATCTACCTGCCAGTTGAGGGTACCACCATTCTCATTTAGAGTCCCTGCCATATGAGGGTGACTTAACATTTGTCCTTACTCGTGGCACAGTATTGACACCCTCTAACTGAGGTTATAGGTTGGACCCATAATCAGTTAGAGAAGGGGCCTATCGGTTAGATGATTACTTCCCATAGTCTCAGTTTCAAATTTAGTTCAGTATGGAACCTAGTTCAGTTTCGAAGATTTAGGACTATTGGACATAGTCTCTCAGTTCAGTATGGGACTCAGTCTAGTTCCACAGAATTAAGACTTTCAGATAAAGTCATTCAGTAACCAGAAATCCATTATTTAATATTATACAATCTTAATACAGTTTACGTATTCATGTATGTACTCTCATTTAGTCATACTCATGATATTCAGTTAGTCTTGTTCATGCATATGAACCCATGTATATCAACCTACCTCACTGAGCATACCAGTACATTCAAAGTATTGACGCATGCTTTTCTTTTGCACTATGATGTCTTATATCATAGGTTCAAACACACGGGCTCCCGAGAACCCTTAACAGTTCATATTCTGATCATACAGAGTTAGTGGTAAGTCCTCATAGTTCGATGATGGAATCATTTATTTTAGTATTTTAGTTTATTTTTAGTAGTTGGAGTTAGTTGGGGACTTGTCCGATCAACTCCACAGTTAAGATAGTTTTGAGGCTTTTCAGACTAAAGTATTTTTAGACAGTTGTTTAGTTTTCAGTATTGATGTTCAGTTTTTGTATTGCGATACCATATTTAGTAGTATTTATAGTATTGAGCCTTATGGCTAATTTTCTACCTAATTTCTGTATATTTTAGTATTATTGTTATTTAGTTATTATTGCAGGTACCAGTCATGGGTTAGATTATGGTCCTTCGAGATTATAAGCATCGTGTAGCATCCAAGGTACAGATTCGGGGTGTTACAAACTTGGTATCAGAGCTAGGTTTAAACAGAGTCCTAGGAAGTCTGAAAGCCGCATCTAGTAGAGTCTTGTGCCTGGGTGTGTTGCGTGCCACACTTATGGATAGGAGGCTACAAGATGTTTTAGGAAAAGTTTCCCTTCTTTCAGTATTCATGTCATATGAGTGAGCATGAGCTCTTGTTAAACTCTTATTATAATCCTTTCTCTTTCATTTATAGAAACATGCCTCCAAAGACTACTAAGGGAAGAGGAACAAGAGATCAGCCAAAACCCTAGCCCATCCAGCCAGGTCCACTGGATGAATACGTCTTCCACGCTGAGTTAAGAGTAGCCTTCACCACCCTTGCTCATTCTGTGGTAGCCCAGAATAAATGTCTAGCTACCGTTTTGGTCCTTCCAGTGGCTAATACTACTATTTCTAGGATTCGAGACTTTACTCGAATGAATGAACCCTCTATTGTTTAACAAGTCTAAGTCAGATGAAGACCCTTAGAAATTTCTTGATCAGGTGTAGAAGGTTACTAATATTATGGGGGTGACTGCTGTTGAGAGCACTGAGTTGGCCACATATCAATTGTAAGATGTAGCTCACTCATGGTTTAAATAGTGGAAGGTAGAGAGGATCGTAGGCGCAGGGCCCATAGAGTGGGAGGAGTTTGCCACTGCTTTTTTGGATAGGTTCTTCCTACTGGAGTTGAGGCAAGAAAAGATTATGGAATTTATCAATCTGAAGCAGCGAAACATGAAAGTGAAAGAGTATTCTCTCAAGTTTACTTAATTAGCTAGATATGCTCCTCATGTGGTGGCATACAATAGATCCCAAATGAGTAAGTTCATGTCAGGGGTGTCTAGCAGCATGGTAAAGAAACATAAGACCGGAATGCTTGTTAAGGAGATAGACATCCAGGCTCATGGTCCTTGCTTAGCAGATAGAGGAGGCCAAGAATAAAGAGAAGTAGAGGGAGAGAAGGTAGTTTAAACTTTGCTCAGCCTAAGTTAGAGGATGGGAATTATTTTTAGTTCTGCCTAAAATCTTCAATCCCAGCTCCATCCTTGGCCAATGCTCCTGTGCCAAAATTTAGAGATGATAATAGGGATAGGGCTTCAGGCCCTAATCCCCAGGGTAGTTTTAGTAGTGCCCAAACTAATCCTCTTTGTCAGAAGTGTGGCAAAAACCACCAGGGTACTTGTAGAGCAGGTATCGATGTGTGTTTTGGGTGTGGCACACAGGACACAGAGTTAGAGATTGTCCTCAGTTAGGTTCTCAAGGTCAAAATAATCATCCCCCATCTTAGTCCGATCACCCTAATCAGCAGGGTGCCACTTCCAGTGCCACCAATGGGCAGCACCAAAATAGAATCTATGCTCTTTAGTCTCAACAGAATCAGGAGAGTTCTCTTGATGTGGTCATTGATACATTACAAATTTTCCATTTTCATGTTTATACTTTGATAGATCTAGGAGCTTTTTTGTCATTTGTTACTTCATATATAGCAGTTGATTTTAGAGTTAATCCTGAAATTCTAGTAGAGCCTTTCTCAGTCTCTACCCTAGTGGGTAAATTCATCATAGCTAGGGTATACAGGAACTGCCCGATTATCATATCTCAGAAAATCACTTTAGCTGACTTAGTCAATTTAAAGATGACTAATTTTGATATCATTCTCGACATGGATTGACTTCATTCCTGCTATGCCTCAATCGACTGCAGAAACGGAATTGTCCAATTTCAATTTTAAATGAACCTATCCTAGAGTGGTAGGGTACTACTTCAGCACTTAGGGGTCATCTTGTTTCTTACCTTCGGGCTAGAAAAATGATATCTAAGGTATGTGTCTACCATCTCGTTCGAGTCTATGACTCTAGTTCAGAAACCCCTACTCTTGAGTCAGTGTTAGTAGCATGTGAATTCCAAGATGTTTTTCTCGATGATCTTCCCAAAGTTTCTCCCGAAAGGGAAATTGATTTCAAAATCGATCTTCTTCTAGATACTCAGCCCATATCTATTCCACCATGTAGATGGCTCCATTAAAACTTAGAGAATTAAAAGAGCAGTTAAAGGATCTCCTAGATAAGGGATTCATCAAACCCAGTGTGTAGTTTTATTCGTGCACAAGAAAGATGGTTCTCTCATAATGTGCATTGACTATCGTCAGTTAAATAAAGTCACGATCAAGAACAAGTATCTACTTCCCAGAATTAATGACTTATTTGACTAACTTCAGGGTATTAGTTACTTTTCTAAGATAGACCTTAGATCAGGCTATCATTAGATCAGAGTCAGGGAGTGTGACATCCTAAAAATAGCTTTCAGAACTCGGTAAGGTCACTTCAAATTCTTAGTCATGTCCTTTGGTCTTACCAATGCTCCAACTGCCTTCATGGACTTTATAAACCGTGTGTTCAAAAAGTACTTGGACATGTTTTTCATAGTCTTCATAAAAATGAAATTCTCGTCTACTCCCGCAGTGAACATGATTATCCAGAACATCTCAAAATAATATTACAAACTCTCAGAAATCATTAGTTATTCACCAAATTTAGTAAGTGTGAATTTTGGCTAAGGTCAGTAGCTTTTCTTGGCCATATAGTTTTCGATGATGGTATTAGAGTTGATCCCCAAAATACCAATGTAGTGAGAAACTGGCCCAGTCTCATCTCTTCGTCAGATATAAGGAGTTTCTTTGGTTTGGCCGGCTATTACCGATGGTTCATTGAGGGATTTTCTTCTATTGCATCCCCTATGTCCAGATTAACTCAGAAGAAAGTCAAATTCTAGTGGGTAGATTCTTGTGAGAAGAGTTTTCAGGAGTTGAAGACTCGACTAAATACGGCTCCAGTTTTGACCTTACCAGATGGTTCAGATACTTTGTGGTGTATTATGATGCCTTCATAATTTTCTAGGTGTGTTTTCTGATACAGATAGGTAAGATCATAGCCTATGCCTCTAGGCAGTTTAAACCCCATGAGAAGAACTATCTTACTCATGAACTTGAGCTAGCAGCAACAGTGTTTGCCTTACAAATTTGGAGGCACTATTTATATAGTGTGCATGTTGATGTGCTCACAGACCATATGAGCCTACAGTATGTATTCTCTCAGAAAGACCTAAACCTCCATTAGATAAGGTGGTCAGAGTTGTTGAAAGACTACGACAAGAGTATTTTGTATCATCCAGCAAAGCTAATGTACTAGATGACGCTCTCAGTAGATTGTCTATGGGTAGTATTACTCATGTAAAGGATAGTAAGAAGAAGTTAGCTCAGGAAGTTCATAAGCTAGCCCGACTAGGTGTCCTCTTAGTCGATTCAGTAGAAGGTAGTGTATGGATACAGAGTAGTTCAAAATCAACCATACTTTTTAAAGTGAAGGAAAATCAGGATAGAGATCCTAGTCTAGTCAAGTTGAAAGAATCAATGAGAGATTAGAAGTTAGAGGTTTTCTCATAAGGGGGATATGGTGTTTTGCTTTGTCAGGGTTGACTATGTGTTCCAAGCGTAGATGACTTAAGGCAGTAAATTCTTGCAGAAACGTAAGGTTCGTGCTACTCTATTCATCCTGGGGCCACTAAGATGTACAGTGATTTGTAGGAGATCTATTGGTGGAGTGGGATAAAGAGAGATATTGCAGAGTTTGTGCCTAAGTGCTCGATATGTCAGCAAGTTAAGATTGAGTATCAGAAGCCTAGTGGGTCCATACAAGAGTCAACATTCCCACCTAGAAATAGGAAGAAGTGAACATGGACATTGTGATGGGTTTGCCTTGTACTCGTCGTCAGCATAATTCAGTTTGGGTCATTATAGACAGGATGACCAAATTAACTCATTTGCTTTTAGTCCATACCTCTTACTCAGCAGAGGATTATGCCAAACTCTATATCAGGGAGTTTGTCAGATTGTACGGTATTCCATTGTCCATCATCTCAGATAGAGGTACCCAGTTCACCTCTTATTTTTAGAAAGCATTCCAAAAGGGTCTTGGTAACCGAGTTCACCTCAGAACAACTTTTCACCCTCAGATAGATGGTCAAGCAGAAAGGACTATTCAGACTTTAGAGATATGCTACGAGCATGTGCAATAGATTTTAAAGGTAGTTGGGACGACCACTTTTCTTTGATTGAGTTCGCATATAACAACAACTATCATTCCAGTATTCAGATAGCTCCGTTTAAGGTGCTTTATGGGAGGAGGGGTAGATCTTCCATTAGTTGGTTTGAAGTGGGTGAGGCCATAGTGGTAGGGCCTTACTTGGTATTTGATACCTTAGAGAAAGTTTAGCTGATCAGGGAAAGGCTTAAGATAGATCAGAGCCAATACAAATCATACGCAAATGTACGCAAAAAGAATCTCGAGTTCGAGATTGGAGACTATGCTTACTTGAAATCTCTCCTATAAAAGGGGTGAAGCATTTTGGTAAGAAAGGGAAAATCAGTCCCCAATATGTTGGTTTGTACTGAATTCACAGCCGTTTTTCAAAGGTAGATTATGAGCTTGAGTTTCCTTTAGATCTATCTTCAGTCCATCCAGTATTTCATACCTCCTTGCTAAAGAATTGCATAGGTGAACCATCAGCCGTAGTCCCCTTAAAGGGCATAGATGTTCAAAATAGCCTCTCTTACGAAGAGATTCCAGTCAAAATTCTTGATTATCAAATTTGAATACTAAGGAACAAAGAATTACCTCTAATCAAAGTTCTTTGGTAGAATCAGTCCGTTAAGGGAGTTCGTTGGGAACCAGAATCAGATATGCGGATCAAGTATCCTCACCTCTTCTTTGCAAACTCAGATTCAGCTCAAGGTAATAGTCTTTCTTAAGCTTATTCAGTTTCATGCTCAAATTTTCCATTACGAACTTGGTATCAGTTACCATTGCATATTCATTCATATGTTCATGAGTCAGATTATTCATGTATTCATGCATTAGATATGCATGTTTAGTATGTCAGTAATGCCAGTCAGATAATCATGTTTCAGATGTTCATGTTCAGGAAGTAAGTTCAGTCTACTAGTCCTCTCAGCTTAGTCAGTCTCATTTGAGGATGAATGTTTCCAAGGGGGAGATAGTGTAACACCCCACAAAATTCTTAGCTTAATTCAGTCTTTAAGGTTGTTAAAGGGTCCCGGACTTAGAAAATTCTAGCTAAGTATTTGGACTTAGTATTATTTTAGCCGAAGTTGGCAATCTTATTTCTCGACCTTTACGTCCATTAAATATTTATATTTAAGTTGATTCATGATCAGGAGTGTCAATAGGTGTTTTCAAACAAGTTTTAAAATTTTCAAACCTTGTTTAGATCATGTTCGAATGACCAAAATAGTGAGTCAATAAGATCTTGACATGTCGCGTCGTCCATCACATTGATAGATAATTTTTCCCTCAGCTCAGTACAATTTCCAGTGAATCGATGTGGACTCGATGCAGTGCGTTGGCTATCGCATCGATGCCAGCGACGCAGCATGTCAACCTGCGCGTCGATGATTCAATTTTTCTCTAATTAAAAGAACTTATCCTCAGGGTTAATTAGGTCTTTTTCCCATGCCCTTCAGCCCCCATAACTCAAAATTTAACCCTCTTTTAGCAAGTTATATTCATTCTTTCACAAATTTCTCAAGAACCAAAACCCTAGGTTAAATTCAAACTCAAGGCTCAAGATTCAACCTTTAATTTTCTAGAATTCACCAACTAAGGTATGTGAAGTGTTCATCCAAGGGTTCTTTCCACCCTTGGAGTCCAAGAGACTCTTTTAAAGTTCATGTAGAGTGATTTCATGATTTCCATGATTTGAATTGAAGTGTATTCATGATTTATTGTAAAATAAAGGTAGAGTTAATTAATATGTGTGCTTTATCATTTGAATCAATGTTGAAACTCTTGGAATTCCATAATATGGATTGAATCATGATGCCTACATATTGTGTTAGTATTATGTGCATATATATTGTGCCCCACAAGTGTTTGATGAATTGTCCATGTGAGTTGAATAGTTAAATTATATCATGTTAGCATGTATGCAAGTTCATGTCATGCAAGTGGTTCTTGAATGCCCAAATGAATAAATGATGATTAAGTAGTTAATTTCCATGTCTCAAGATTATGCCATGTCTTTTAAGTTTATGCTATCGAGTCGTGGGGATATTTAATACTCGATAATTTAGCTGCTTGTCTAGAGCCATGGTCAGTCACAGAGTAGAATCAGTAATGTCTCGATCAGTAGAATTCAGTCAGTTACCAAACTTAGGAAAAAAATCAGTGATCTCTGAATAAGTCCGACTCAGTTCAGTAAAATTTGTTCTGTTCAGTTATGCAATACGATCAGTAACAGTTCAGTCTAGCCTAGTACAGTTTAGAATTTAGGCTAGTGTCCATTCAGTTGGGAGTAGGATTCAGCACCGAGTGAACTGAAGGATGGGGACACACCTGCCAGTAGATGGTGAAATCCTTAGAAGTAGTCCTTGCGTTCCAAAACTAAGTAGTCAGTGTAGGTTTAGATATCAACCTTATAGTTGAGGGTACCACCATTCTTGTTCAGAGTACCTGCCAGATGAGGTTGACTCAACACTTGTCCTTACCTGTGGCACGGTATTGACACCCTTCCAACTGGGGCTATAGGTTGGACTCCAAATCAGTTAGAGATGGGGTATGTCGTTTATATAATTATTTCCTAAAGTCTCAGTTTCAGATTTAGTCTCAGTATAGAACTCAGTTTAGTTCTGCAGATTCATGACTGTCAGACATAGTCATGCATTTCAGTATAGGACTCAGTATAAATCAACAGAATCAAGATGTCGGATACAGTCATTCAGTTACCAGTAATCTAGTATTTAGTTTTATTACAATCTCAGTACAGTTTACGTATTCATGCATGCACTCTCATTCAGTCATACTCATGATATTCAATTAGTATTGTTCATGCATATGAACCTATGCATTTCAGCCGATCTCACTGAGCATACCAGTACATTTAAAGTACTGATGGATGCTTTTCTTTTGCGCTATGATGTCTTATATCATAGGTTCAGATGCATGGGCTCCCGAGAACCCTAAGTAGTTTAGATTCTCAGCATACAGAGTTAGTGGTGAGTCCTTATACTTTGAGGATGTGATCATTTATTTCAGCATTTCAGTTCATTTTTAGCAGTCAGAGTTAGTTGGGGACTTGTCCCATCAACTCCACAGTTCAAATAGTTTAGAGGCTTTTCAGACTAGAGTATTTTCAGACAGTTGTTCAGTTTTAAGTATTGATCTTCAGTTTTGGTATTGTGATACCATATTCAGTATTATTTACATTATTGAACCTTACGGCCAGTTTTCTGCTTAATTTCTGCATATTTTAGTATTATTGTTATTTACTTACTACAGCAGGTACCAGTCATGGTTTAGTTTATGGTCTTTTAAGATTATGAGCACCTTGTAGCATCCGGGGTACAGACTTGGGGCGTTACAAAGACCAACCCATATGTCGGCAAATGTGGGATCCCAGTATCAATCCCTTAGGACCTTCACTTTTACAGCTCAGCTACACAACCCTCTTTAAGCCTAATTAAAACATTTATGCATTCCCATTCATTGAACCAATAATCATTAATTAAGGCATAACCAATTGGTACCATCATACCAACTACACCTTTTAGCTATTATCAACATGCCATCCCAATTATCATCACTTAAGGGAATCTACGACCCCACAATCTCCAATCATTCATCCATATGAGGGAATCCAATACCCTAGAGGTTCAATGTTAATTATCCATTAACTTGGGGGAATCCAGGACCTCCAAGGTTCGATTTAAAACCATATATGTTCCATAGCCTTTTCTATAGTGAGATAGTTCCAAAAGGGATTACAATATGTATATATTCATGTTTCAAAGCCAATTTCATAAGGTGGGTTGAGGTTATTACCAATTTCATTTCCATATCCCATTTATTCAAGGGAATCCATACCCGTTATTCCTATTTACCATGCCTTTGCACCCAATGATTTTAAAAACTATCAACTCAAAATATTAATGATTCATAAAAACCATGGGAAAAACAATTCCATCAATTACATTCTCCCAACCCAATTGTCACAACCATCAGTTAGTCACATGAATAACAATTCTAAAAACATTCTTTTAATAAAACAAGTTTAGGGGAAAAGATACATGCCTGAAAGTATTGATAATTATGGAGGGAAATCACCAATTGCAGCTCTAGAAGCCAAATCCTTAGAAATCCTAGCTTGTTCTTGACTTGGGGATTAGAGAGAGTTTTAGAGCATTTTAAGATTGATAAATGAGGCTTAATGTGGCCCTTTAGGGTATTTTAGGTCCTGGGTTACAATTGGGAAAAGAGAGAAATAACCATACTACCCTTAAATAAAACACAGGTAAAACTATCACCTGTCGTTATAGGTCATGTCACAACTCATGATGACTGGGAACAAGTCTTTACCTGGACTCGTAGTCTGGGAAGTGACTCAGGGCATCCTTACTGGTATGGTCATGAATCACACCCTACTACTCGTGACCTCACCTTATGACTCATTAGGTCTAAGTCATGACCTTAGCAGAAACCATGGACATCTTAATGGTCAGACAAAAATTAGAGCCATACGACTCTTGAAAAGTCTTCATGACTTTTTACATAAGTCTACCAAAACTTTTCAGAGGAAAAATCTGGGGTGTTATATTACCCTCTCCCTCCTTAGGATCATTTGTACCAGAATAAGGTGTCAAGGTATCCATTCACACGATTGTAAGATAGGAATGTAATCATAAAACTATTAATAAAGTTAGAAAACAAAAAAAGTAGGAAAACACATACCATAAGCACGATTATCTAACCTGGGGAACAAGAACAGATAGTTGTACCTCATGTCTTCTTTATCTTCCCAAGTAGATTCTCTACCTTATGGTTCCCCCAAAGGACTTTCATCAAAGTATCATCTTTAGTCCTCAAATGACAGACTTGCAAATAAAAAATCTTAATACGAACTTCCTCATAATTCAAGGAATTTAAAATACCAATATTCTCAATATGTACCACCAATGAAGCATCACCTACACACTTCCTCAATATCAAAACATGGAAAACTGGGTGAATGGAACAAAAACTCGAAGGCAAATCCAATTCCTAAGTGACGTTGCCCACTCTCTTCAAAATCAAGGACGGACCCACATGGCAGGGACTGAGGTTCCCCTCTTTATAAGTTTTATTAGTCCATCCATAGGATATACCTTCAAAAGTACCTAATCACTAATACCAAACTCTAAATCCCTTCTCCTCACATCTGCAAAGGACTTTTGGTGACTCAGAGTAGTCGTAACCCTATCCTTGATCAACTTCACCTTATCCATGGCTTGATAAACTATGTACGAATCGAACAGTCTAGTCTAACTAACCTCAAACCACCTATCTTGATTACCTCCTATCTACACTTAGGCAACTCAATATCTGAAGACACATAACCAGGACTCAAGTGCTCAACCTTCACTTGTAGACAGACCATGCATTTGGCCACATCTCTCTTCAATTTGTTCCTTTAATAAATCTCTTTCAAAGCATGATACATCTTGGTCGAACCAGGATGAACTATCTTGATTCATGAGCCTCAGCCAAAATCTTTTCTCACAACCCATCAACATTTAAAACACAAAATCTACCTTAGTACCTCAAGATACCATCATCACCAATCTCAAAAGACATAACTTTTTACTTTCCCACTTCATCCTTAATTTGCATCATGATAGGATCTAAAACTTATTTCTCTTTTACTCCAGCACCAAGAGATGACTTTATCTCCTCTTGAACAATCACACCTCCATCCTTAGAATCCAAAAGACAAACTCCTAGATTAGCTAACCTATAAATATCCTTCACCAATCCTTGATCCTCCCCAACCACATGAGATAAGATACCCATACACAACCTGTTAAAAGCATCAACAACCATATTAACTTTACTTGGGTTATAATGATGACTTATATCATAGTCCTTAAGATACTTAAGCCATTTTTTTTTCTAAGATTCAACTCCTTCTGGATGAACACATATCTGTAAGATCTTATGGTATGAACATATATCAATATGTACACCATACAGATAATGGCACAAAATCTTCAACGCAAACAAAACACCCGCCAACTCTAGATTATGGATTGGATAATTTTTTTCATAAATCTTTAGCTGCATACAAGAATAAGCCACCACCTTACATTGTTTCATCAAGACACAACGTAGTCCTATATGAGATGTATCATAGTAAACAACAAAACTGCTAGTTTCTCGAGTAGGGTTAAAACTGAAGAAGAAGTCAACTTACCCTTCAACTTCTAAAAACTACCCTTACAAGAATCAAACCATAGAAAGTTCACCTTCTTCTAAGTCAACTTAGTCAACAAAGTAGCAATAGAAGAGAAGCTCTCCAATAACCTCCTCTAATACCAGTCTAAACCCAAAAAACACTAAATATCAGTTGGAGTCACAAGTCTAGGCCATTTCTTAACCACATCAACTTTTTGTGGATCTACCATAATCCCATCACTGGAAATAACATGACCCAGAAAGGTCACAACATCTAACAAAAATTTGTACTTTGGAATTATGGAATACAATCATTGATCCTTTAGAGTCTACAACACTATTTGAAAGTGATTGGCATGGTCCTCCTTACTCTTAGAAAACACCAAGATGTCATCAATAAACACTATCATGAACAAATCCAAAAACTTCATGAATACCCAATTTATGAGATCCATAAATACAACTGGAGCATTAGTCTACCTAAAATACATAACCAGAAACTCATAATGACCATAACAGGTTTAGAAAGCAATCTTAGGGATATTTTCCTCCCTAATCTTCAACTAATGATAACCTGACCGAAGATTAATCTTGGAGAAGCATCTATCATCTTTAAGCTGGTCAAAGAGATCATTAATCCTAGGAAGAGGATACTTATTCTTCCTCGTCACCTTATTCAACTTTTGATAGTCTATGCACATTCGATGAAACCCATCCTTTTTACATAAGAAAAAGCATAGGAGCACCCCAAACATTAGAATAGATGAAACCCTTATTAAGAAGATTCTTTAATTGCTTCTTTAAGTTCTTTCAACTCAGCCAGAGTTATTCTATATGGAGGGATAGAGATAGTAAGGGTATTATGTGGAAGATAAATCCTAAAGTCTATTTCCCTATCGGGAGGAATACTAGGAAGGTCATCAGGAAATACTTTAAGAAATTCATTGACCATCGAAATAGATTGCAACAAAGGACTTTTAGTACTAGAATTCTTAACTCAAACTAGATAATATAGACACCCATAGGATATCAACTTTTGGGCCTGTAATGCCCTGAGTCTGCACCCCAAATGCCACACGATGCTCACAACACCAAAGGCACAAACTAACTTATGACTAGTACCTGCTGTGAGCACTGAATAATAATATTGAAATAATGCAAAAAATATGCTGAAATGCCATAAGGTTCAAAATCTAAAAACAAATACTGAATACTGATAAATAAATATTGAAAACTGAATATCTGTCTGAAATATTCTAGCCTAAAAGCCTCTAACTATCTGAACATGGATTTTATTGGAAAAGTCCCTAACTAACTCCGACTACTAAATATACTAAACTACTAAAATACTAAAATAATAACTCTATCCTCAAACTATGAGGACTCACCACTAAATCTGCTGGTTGTAGGATGGGCTTCTAAGTATGGTTAGGAGCCCGTGCATATGAAACTATGAGATAGGACATCATAGTGAAAAAGAAAGAGTATGTGTTAATACTTTAAATGTACTGGTATGCTAAGTGAGGTAGGCTAATATGCACAGGTTCATATGCATGAATAATAACTGAATGAGTAACATAAGTCTAACTAAATGAGGGTACATATATATCTGAAATTTCTTTAAATACTGATTATTCAATGTTGTAGGTAAATCTCCTTTACTGTAACTGAGATTGCTGATAATTGAATTACTGATAACTGAGTTACTGATAACTGGGTTACAAATAACTGTGTTACTGATAACTGGTGACTATTTTTGATAGTCCTAATTTTGTAGAACTAAACTAAGTTTTATACTGACCTGGGTGACTATGTCTGACATTCCTAATTTTGATAACCAATTTGAGGTTTTATATTGAGTCTAAAATTATAACTGTAACTGTGGGAGTGTTCATCTAACCGACATACCCCAATTATAAACTAAGTTAGGGTCCAACTTGTGACCCCAGTTTGAAGGGTGTTAGCACTTAGTCAAGGGATACTACCAATGGCTATGAGTTAACCCTCTTTAGCAGGAAGATATTTCATCAACCCTCACTAACAAAAAAACTCGTACGAGATGTATCAACCCTTATATGGAAGGAAGATATCTTAACCTATGTTGGCTACATATTTTTGTAATGCAGGGATTGCTACTAAGGGTCAAAACCTCTGCTGGCAGGAATGCCCTATCCCTGGGTTCGCTTGGTACTGATTCCTACTCCCAACTGAATAGATACTAAACTGAATTCTAGATTGTACTAGGCTGGACTAAACTGTTACTGATCATGCCAACTGGCTGAACTGAACTGGATTCACTGAGTTCCATTAACTGACTGAATACACTATTCGTGGTACTAAGCTAAACTAGACTGATACTGAGTTTCACTGTGTTCTGTAACTGACTGGGTACTATTGTTTGCGACATTACTAAGTGTATTATGTAACTACTATAGCTCTAGGTAAATAGCTAGATTTTTTGGGTATTGAATACCCCTAGGACTCGAAAGCATGGAAAGTAAAGCATGGCATGATCTTGAAAAGCATAACAATAAATACTTGTTAACATTACATGCACCTAGGCATTTTGTCAAACACTTGAGTACATGAACTTGTACATGAATGGGTCCACATGATGACATACCATGATTTCACTATTTAATTCACATAGCTATTCTATCAAACACTTGGGGAGCATGGTTATTTCACGTGGGGATTGTCAACACATGAACATCATGGATATAATAATCAATTGAAATTTCAAGGGTTTAACATGAAAATCATATAATTCACCACACATGCTAATTTAATTTCATGAAACTTGTAGTAAATCATGAATTAAAACCCAAATTATATCATGAACATAAATACAATCAAGTTCAATATGAAATTCATGAAAGGAATCAACTTATAGTTTTAAAAGAGGTTCTTGAACTCCAAGGGTGGAAGGAAACCCTTATATGAACACCTAACATACCTTAGTAATCAAATTCGTGAAGATTGATGGTGTGTTCTTAAGGGTTGAACTTGAAATTAGATGCCCTAGAGTTTTGTTCTTGAGAAAATTGAGAGAGAAGGAGTGATTTAGCCTTTAGGTAAGGTTAATCGCATGTTTTTGGGGATGAATAAGGGTGGGGAAAAGACCCAATTAATCCTATGGGCATGGGTTTTTATTTACTAAAAACGTGCCTAGTGACACACATATCAACAAGACGCATTGATGGTGGCAACGCGATGGCCGATGCAGGTATCAAGTTTGCATTGGGTCACTGGAATTTGCACCGAGTGCTAGGGAAAATATTTGTCGACGTGATGGGTGATGCGATGCATCAAAATCATGTCGATCAACTATTTTGGTCACCCAAACATGATTCAAATGATGTTCGAAAAATCCAAAACTCACCCAAAGTGACCTATTGGCAAAACTGATCATGATTCAATTCAAAGATGAATATTTTAAGGTCATAAGGGTAATAAAATAAGATCACCAAATTATGAAGGCTAAAAAATAATTCTAAGTATAAATACTTATTGAAATTTCTAAGTCTAGGACCTCTTTTCATGCTCTAAAGGAATGAGTTAATCTAGGATTTTGTAGGGTTTTACAGGGATCTAAGATAAGAATTAAATCTTCCCTTAGGTACTATAGAGCTCTCTTCCCACACAATCACTAGTTTATTCAGGAATCGGAATCTGAACCTACGGGTCTGACAATCTAGAGAAGCATAGAATGAATGTAGCCAATCTATCCCTAAGATCATATAAAAGTCTACCATATCAAACCTTTTTATATCCACCAACATCTCTGTACCATACATAGATACCACTAAACCAATATAAACCTTTTTATCCATAATAGAATTACCAATCGGGATGGACATAGAAAAGGGATAAGAGATACTCTTAGGACCAAAAGCAAGATGAACATCCCTATAAAGGGTAACATAAGAAAGGGTTGACCCTGATTTAAGCAAATAATTTACATCATGACATAAAAGTTTCAATACGCCAGTGATAACATCATGAGATGCCTCTGATTCCTGATTGGTAATAAGAGAATAAAGACAATTCCAACCAGTGTCAGTGCCAAAACTAGAACCCTTTGGTGCAGGAGATGATGAAGTAGCAACCAAAACCTTATTATCTCTTGAAACAACCTTTTCTTGATAGTGTCACTATAGATGCCCAGTTGACCATAATTATAGCACCTATCCTTTCTTCATGACACTGACCATGATAAAGCTATCCATAGAAACTATAAGGAGGATATGATGAGGCTAACTAGGCTCCACTAACTTGAGACTGGGGACCTAGTGCTCTAAAAGAACTATCAGTTGGAAAGTGACGATCACCAAACATCTTAGGATATGGAGCACTATCTATAGAATATGAACCCGAGTTACCCTAAGTCCTCTTCTTGCCCCATTTCCTACCATCCCTATCACTGTTCTGCTAGAATCTACCCTATTCTGGATATCTAAACATCTTATTCTGCCTCTCTTTTTCTACTTATTTTTCTTTTCATCTTTAACCTACTGCATAAACACCACCAACATAGAGATATACATATAATTATTCAACATCATCTCCTTACACTCTAGTACCAAGTACCAAGACAAAACCAAAGTAAATATCCTTATTCTCACCCTCATACTAGACATAATCTTCAGAGTATAATGAGACAACTGGTGGAATTACAAAGCATACTCCTTCACAATTATCCTTTCTTAATTCAAGTTCATAAACTCCTCATCTTTAGCCTTCCTTAACTCCTGAGAAAAAAAAATAATCAAGAAAGGCACTCCAAAACTCATCCTACTCAGTCGGGTCAGTATCATCCTCTCTCAACTATTCTCACTCCTCATACCATTAATATGTCATATCCTTTAACTGATATGTAATAATTTCCATAACTTTCAAGTTAGTGGCATGCATTACCCTGAATATCTTTTCTATCTCGTCAATAAAACCTTAAGGATCCTTATAAACCTTGAAGAAAGTAAAGATCAAAGGATTCAATTTCATAAGCTGACCAACTCTAGTAACCCAAGAAGATGGAGCAATAGAACCAACTCAGTTAGGCTAGCGGGATAGAGAAGTCACCAACTGAGTTAGCTGATGAATAGATCGACGAAACTCTGCATTAGAAATGTCTTCTTGGGGTGGTATGGCATGAACATCATCAGCACGAGAATCTTGAGGAGGATTGGTAGAAACCAGTAGAACTCTCCAAGGGGCAGTACAATCAGGAGTTGGGACCCTAGACTAGGTCTAAACTTAATAAATAGGGGGAATTCCATCCAAATTGTCCTCAAGTAGGATAAGGGAGTTCCAATGCGCATCAAATCTTTGAGTAGGCATGATCGAAAATTTGAACAAACAGAATTAGAGGTGTTGTCAAGAGCTTAGACTCTATAGCCCGAAAATAGATCACGAGTATGGGGAAACTTTCCTAAATTAATTGTAGCCTATTCCTTTAAAGTGTGGCACACTACATACACATAAAATAAAATCTACTTGACATAAATTTGTGGAAACCCAATGACCATAAACCTAAGATTTGATATGAAGCTTGTCATAACCCAAACTAGGGCTTAGTCATGATGGGTATCTCAAGTCCACCAAGGAATAGAGACCACTCCCATTAACCTAGCCAACAAGAACATAATACCACTAGTAGCGGATGAAATTCGAACATATAACAAGATAGATAAATCAACTTAATAGGATCTAAGAATCTAGAATACTGAATCCACCCAGATCTTTTCCACAAAAGACTCTAAGAAACCAAATATCAATAAAAAGTATGAAATACCCCCGACCATAGCCAAAAACCCACCAAACTAGTCTAAGATGTAAGTAAAGACAGGACTATAAAATAAGAGCCTTTCAGAGAATGGAATCGCACCACTTCCAAGATGACTCATAGATAATCCAGAAGTCACATACCACTATGCAAGGAAATATAAGTGTCTTCAAAACCTACATCAAGTGGGGATATAATATTCAGAGATGATTAGCAGGGTGAGTGCTAGCATGTAGCTTAGGGAAATGAGAAAATAACGCCATGATCAATCAGTCTAAAATCTTTTAAAAACCATATGCACACAATCATATACATATATATAAAATATGCTGGGATAGGGAAAAAAGATTAACATGAGATATAAAACATAAACCTTGACCTTATAGCTCAAATTGTCATATAAATACCCATGGCTCTATGGTCCAGCTCTCACCCTGATGAAAAGATCCCAGTGCGTGTTAGCTGTACGAACCTAGGTTTAAGAAAGGTCAGGGAATCCAAGACCCTTTGCCAATCTAGAATACAAATATATAAAGTATGAAACAAGCACACGATCATTAAGACTAATCCTCACTCCAACAAATGTGGGTTCCCAGTATCAGTCCCTCGGGACCTCCATTTTTACGACACAGCTACCCAATCCCCCACTAAGCCTAATTAAAAAATTTACACATTCCTATTCATTGAATTGATAATCTTCCTTTAAGGCATAACCCATTGGTATCTTCATACCAACTATGCTTGTATTCTATTTTCAATATGTCATTCTAATTATCATCACTTAGGGAAATCCATGATCCCCAAGGTTAAATGTTTTATATATTAACTTAGGGTAATACTCAACCCCCAAGGTTCAATTTAAAAAAAATATATGTTCTATTAGCCTTTTATATAGTGAGATAGTTCTAAAAGCGATTATAATATGCATATACTCATGTTTCAAAGACAATTTCATAGGGTTGGTTGAGGTTATTACAAATTTCAATTCCTAATCTATTTATTTAGGAAAATCCATGACCCCATTCCCATTTACTATGCCCATGCACCCAATGGGATAAAAAATATCAACTCAGAACATGGATGATTTACCAAAACCATGGGAAAAATAATTCCATAAATAACATTCAAAAGCCCTCTACATAATTTCCAAAACCATCAATTAGTCATTTGAATAACAATTCCAAATATATTCTCTTAACAAAACCA
Source organism: Capsicum annuum (assembly GCF_002878395.1). Taxonomy (NCBI): domain Eukaryota; kingdom Viridiplantae; phylum Streptophyta; class Magnoliopsida; order Solanales; family Solanaceae; genus Capsicum; species Capsicum annuum. The sequence continues at coordinate 84,524,681 of NC_061122.1, forward strand.
GTTTAGGTGAAGAGATTGATAACGCTCAATCTACAGCTCTCGTGGGAGTGTAAAGCGGTCGTTAGCAAATATAGAACCCAACCTGGGTTGGGTATCGATCCCACAGAGAATAGCTTGGCCAACAAGCAAGAGAAATTACTAGACTTTTAGTGCAAGTCTCGTAGGAAAGGGGGGATTGTAGTATGTAACCAAAACAAGAATGTAAGAACTGAAAATAGCAAAATAAAGAGAGATTGTCACGTGTGTTGTAAACAATGAGAATTGAGGCGTTGGGGTTATGTCCACCTTCTGAGGTATACGTCTCTATTGGCTATGAGTGTGTAGAGTCTTGACATGTAATTGCTTATAGAGAATTGTAGTCGATGGTAAATCCAAGCGTCTCTCGACCTAAACAAGGACTATTTCACTTTAACTCTCTCGAGCTTAAAGCGTGACTAACGGTACGAATTCTCCAAGAAGTTAGTCCAGGTACGGCACTAGCTTTTTAATAGGAAAGGGTGTCCTACTACCTTGACATTATCTCTTTTCCAGACAAATAACTTTTCTCTCGAACAAGTCAGATGTTAGACTGGCGTTGGTCTATGCGTCTTCTTTTCTAGACAAATAACCTTTCTCTCGAACAGGTTAGATGTTAGAATGGCGTGTTCTTGTGTTTGAACCGCAAAGAATGTAGATTTAAGATGAAGAGAATAATGATATAAGCAATATACTTGTCTTGAACTCACAAACTCATAGCTATAGATAGTAACTCATTCGGCTTCCATAACCCCAACTAAGAGATTTAGTTACCCATGAATGCGAAGGATATCACGTTTTGCATGGTGGATGGCGTGAATAGTAGGTGTTTGGCGTGTGGTTTTAGTGATTCCGTAGCAAGTAACGATTCTCTTGTTGTGGAATTTAAGAGTAGAAGAATGAAGAATTGAGAATGGGTTGTAGGAAGATGTCTTAATTGTAAGGAGATGAATGAATTGTCAGAATGTCTCCTCCCCTCTAAAATCTCTAACATGATAGGGTATTTATAATACTCCTATCCTACTCCTACTAAACTAATAAAATAAATAACCAAATCCTAATATACTAATGAAATCCTTGACCCAATTGTACTAGGGTAAGGTTACAAAATTATAATCCAAATAGAATGATGAAACACATAACCTAATTGCACTAGGTTAATGTATTATGGCAAAAATCCAGCTTTGTGTCTGTAAGTCCCAAAGTCTTCAGAAATGCTGTTTTAGCCCGGGACAGATTTTCCATGCAGCAGATTTAGTCCTTTATGCGTCCAGCTCCTTTCCATCTCGTTTGTGAGCTTTCTTTTGCGTCAAGTAAGCCATAAATTGCTGTATTTTGCATCATTTATACCTGAAACTTTCCTAATCACATTTGTTAGCTCATTTACAGGAAAAAGGACTAAAAGTGTACGAAATAGATAATTAGTTCTCGAAACTAGGCTAAAATATGGGCAAAATATATTGATATAGGCGCGTAATTTCGCCTATCATCAGAGATACACACTTGAATGTACTGAAAGTTATGGAGGAAAATCACTAATTGGAGCTCAAGAAGCCAAATCCTTATAGACCTTAGCTTGTTCTTGACTTGGGGATTTTAGAGAATTTTAGAGTATTTTATGATTAAGAAATGAGCAGTTATGGGGTCCTTTAGGGTATTTTAGGTCATTGGTTATAATTGGGAAAAGAGAAAAATGACCAAAGTGCCCTTAAATAAAATACATAAAAAACTATCTCCAGTCTTTATGGGTCACGCCATGACTTGGTTCGAGTTGTTTCCTAGACTCATAGTTTGGGTATTGACTCAAGGCATCCTTAATGGTTTAGTCATGATTCACACCCTACAACTCGTGACATCACCTTATGACTCATGAGGTCGAAGTCGTGACCTCAGCAGAAAACATGGTCAACTTACTAGCCAAACAACAATTGGAGCCATACATCTCATAAGGAGTCTTGATGACTAGTCACCTAAGTCGTATCCTGGACATTGAGCTCAAAACTCTAAAGTTTTCAAAGGCAAAAATTTGAGGTGTTACAAATTGATATACATAATTTGGGGTGATTTGCCTTTAAGGATTGCGCTTTCTCTTGATTTTTCCTTGATTTGTGTGGCTAAAATGAACTAGGGCTCTTTCAACAGGGGAGCTAAACCCATATATCCCATACGTTCCTTAGGACAAATTGAGCTATACAGTTTAGGTTAAATAATTAAAATCTCAACTCCAAAACCCTTGTCCCTATCTTGACAACCTATATATATGTATATGAATGTGGTGCATATGGTTTATGACCAGATTTATTTAATTGTATTATTTTATATTTATTTCTTGAGTTACTTGCCAGTGTTTATCCCACTAACTATCCTGGATGCTACATCATTTCGTGATGTAGGATTAGAAGGGTTTTCTGTTGGTCCTGTGCAACATTAGGTGGTTGAGCACATCTGTTGAGTTGCTATGAAGTGGTGAGCCTCCATTTTTCATAAGGCATTATCTTTTTAATGTTCTTTCTTTATTGTCATAGTACTTTGGGATTCTTTTTGGTCATAGTCTGGGGCATGTCCCGACTTAGATGTTATTTTTGTTTAAAGGCTATCGTAGAAAAATGTTGGTGGTTTGTTATTTGAATTCTTTGAACCATCATGTAACACTCCAAAAGTAACCCCTAGATGTCACACGATGCTTAAGACTATGAATATCCCTAAGCTAACCTATGATATCTATTCATCTTGAAACTCACATGAGAAGTGAACTGGCATATATAGGAACTTGAAGGTAAACGGTATCATATCTTGATAAAGTTTTGAACTTGGAAATCTTTAAACAAATTCTTTGAATTGGAAATATAATCAATCTAACAAGCCTCGACTAATGTCTACAGAGCCACTGGGATAGACCTCAATTAACCCAAACATAAACGAAAATCATATAAGTAAAACACTATCATCAATGAGTAGAAGTATAATAAACTGGGTGCTTGGACAATGAGGACTTACCAAAATTCAAGATATAGGTAATGATGCCCGCAGTCAATCGTTCTACTGGAAACAAGTACCCGAACCAATATGATAAGACAATGTATCACATAGACATATATGTGGGTCAATACCTCTGGAATGTAATTTGTATATGGGGTGAATGCATAAGTAAAACAATAACTGAATATATAAGTAATCTTTAAAATGATCCATGCTAAGTGTAATGATACATCTTGAATCTAAAGAAGACAAAAGACTGCAAAATCATAAAAATGAATGTTGAAGCATAAAGATAAACTCTGTGATCCATAAAACTTAGTTTCTAAAAGGTTTACTTTGCATTATTTCTTAGGATAGATTCTTCTAAACGACATAACCCATGTGAGATACCATGGAGTTCAACATCGTACCCATATTGGAGAGAGCTGTTCTATCCTTGCTATCAAAATAGAACCTTAACTTAAGTGATCACTAAAATTCATCCATATTGGGAAAAGGTTTAACCTACAGTGGCTCATTTCTTCTAGGAATTTAGGATACACTCATCCGCATTCCCTTCTCGGTGTTAAATACTACCCCCAGAATACTTATATTCTCATACTTTAAGAAATATTCCTTAAAATAATATGAGGGTTTATAGAATGAAAACCAGTTATGCTTCTCTTTTCGTTAAATCATAATCAAGATGAATAGTTATGAATTTCATATTTTATCCTTAGATCAAAAGATCAATCTTTCTTGAATCACGCTACAATGTATGTGAATGAAGTTTCAAAGGCTTAAACTTTCTTATAAACTTATTTCTTGTACTTGGGACTTAGAATTCATGCTTATTCATAGGATTTCATAATAAAACATTATTCTCAATAATTACCTTGAAATGATTCAATAATATCCAGTCAAGATAATGAAATTCAAATCATAAAAAAATCTTGCAAGTCAAAACATGAATATATGTACACCTTGATGCACTTAAAGCTTTCAATCATATGGTAGTATCATACTTCAAGAATATGCCTATTTGGGTATAAACCCTAATTCAAAATAAGTAAATTAAATCTCAAAATCATGCACTTTGGGCACAAAGATGAAAGACTAGCCTTGTTAAAAAACCCCACATAAATGAAGTTTCTTGACTTGTGAAGAGAGCTTGAACCTTGGGACTTGAAAGATAAATTTGTGGAGAAGAACCCTAATCTTGATATTCTTGAAGATGGGAGTAGGAAAGTGTTGTTATTTTATTGAGGAATAGAGAGAAATAATGCCTCTTGGAGGGTTGTAGGTCATGGGGTGGGAGTTATGAAAAGGTCAAAGATGAAAAAGCCCTTTAACTGAACTTTACAGAAATCACTCGCCACTCTTTATGGGTCAAACATACTACTCATATGGTGAGGGTACGAGTAAGTCCATCAACTCATAAGTTTAGATAAATCAAGGATTGTATACACTAATCATCATACGAACGGTAACGTTCAACTAGTATTATCTCCGTACGATTTGTAGGGAGACTACAGTGACAAACTTACGAGTTCCCTTCATACTACTTGTATAGTGATCTTACAACTCTAAGGCTCATGTTGTACCTACAATCGAATATCCACCATACCACATTATCACAGATATGACTACAACATACTTTTTGTATATTGTATGTATGACTTAAGAGAGTGAGTCGTATGATGCACAAAGACTTCTAGACACAGGGTATAACAATATCTTCACCTTGGAAACATGTCCTCGTATGTGATTCATCTAGGATTGGGACTTTGAAAAAAAAAATCAACATCTTAGCACTAAATTAATAACTAAGCTCACTTTTACCGTAGAACTCAATTTCTCACGATATAAGAGATCTTAAATGGATTTTATGAGAAAAAGCTTACTAGAAATAACACTTTACCTTAGGTAGGTACCAAAGTGGAGGAAAAGAGATGAGGATACTTGGTCATGATATCTGCTTTAGCTTTCTAAGTGTCCCCTTCTACTAATTGGTTTCTCCAAAGAACTTTTAGTGACGCTAATTTCTTATTTCTTAACCTTCGGACCTGCCTATCAAGTATATCCATAGGAGTATCTTCATACATCAAGTTATCCTTGACCTCAATACTCTCTAAGGGAACTACTAAGAATGGATTTCAATGTACTTTTTGCAAATCAAAATATAAAACACTGGATGAACCACAACTAACTCTAATTGAAGATTCAATTCTTAAGCAACCTCTCTTACACGCTTCACTCTCTCATATGGACTTGTAAATTGAGGACCCAACTTTCCTTTCTTTACAAATATCATGATTCCCTTCATAGCATCCACCTTCAAGAATACCCAATCGTCCACTTCAAACTTGAGATCTCTCATTCTTACATCAGGATATGATTTTTGATGGCTCTGAGCCATTTTTAATCTCTCATGAATCAGCTGAACCTTTTCCATAGCTCCAAGAACATAGTATATCCCAATAAAAGTCATTTCACCAACCTCAAACCATCCAATAGGTGATTTGCACCTATGCCCATACAATGCTTTAAACGGAGCCATATGAATGCTAGTATGATAAATATTGTTATAATCACACTCATTAAAAGGTAGATGGTCACCCCAACTTCCTTTTAAGTCTAAAACACACGCCCTCAACATGTATTCCAATGTATGAATTGTGCGTTCAGTCGGACCATAGGTCTGCAGATGAAATACAATACTAAGCTTAACCTTTGTACCAAGTCTCCTCTTACAAGATTGCCAAAACTTTGAAGTAAACTATGTACCTTTGTCTGCAATGATGGAAAAGGGTATCCCATAAAGTCTTACTAACTCACGGATATATATTCTGGCATAATCCTCCATGGTATCTAAAGACTTGACAGGTAAAAAGTGGGCTGATTTAGTCATTTGGTTTATTATGGACTAAATTAAATCATGTTGATATCTTGTATGAGGCAACACTATGATAAAATCCATATTCACTACCTCCCACTTCCAAGTTGGGATACTAATCTCTAGCAACATACCACCCTATCTTTGGTGTTCAACTTTAACTTATTAACAATTGGGACACTTGGATACATACTTGGCTATGTCCCAATTAATACCATTCCACCAATAAATCACTCATAAGTCATGGTACATCCCAGTAGTACCCGAATGAATGGAATACCTCAAACTATGAGCCTCTAAGTTTTCTTTCCCTCAACTTGTCTACCTTCGAAACATAAAGTCTACCTTGATAGCAAAGTACACCATCTCCCCCTTGGGTAAAAATCTTAACCTTTTGCTATTGGACTGCTTCTAATATTTGGGAAAGTATGGTATCGTTTTGCTGTTTCCCCTTCACTTCAACTACCAAAATAGTTCCAAACCATTCTGAACTATTTCTCCCCCATCACCAATGTCGAGTAAATATACTCACAAACGATCCAACTTGTGCCCTTCTTTAGCCAACTCTCGTTTATTCTTTTTCACATAAGACACATTGCCCATATGTATGCAATCCATACCACTACCTTTGAAGAAGTAGAGAAGTTTTTTCCAATAGACCCTCAGCTCAAGACAAAGAATAATAATCAAAGTCATAGTAACACAAAGGAGAACCCTTCAACAAATCTTCTATAATATCTAGACAAACACAAAAAGTTGTTGATATCGGATGGAGTAATGGGTCTAGAACAATGCTTTACTGCATTAGTCTTTTGAGGATATACATAAATACCAACCCCTAAAATGACATGTCCCTAAAAGGTAACAGATTCCAACCAAAATTTGCATTTACCAAACTTTTCATGCAGTTGATGGTCCTTGAGGGTATGCAGCACCATTCTTAAATCGTCTACATATTTCTCCTCATGCCTAGAATATGCTAGTATGTCATCTATAAATACAATGATGAACATGTCTAAGCAGTATTTGAAACCCTGTTCATCAAATCCATGAAAGCTGCAAGAGCATTTGTCAGTTCAAACCACATAACCACAAACTCAAAATGGTCGTTCCTTATTTGGAAAGTTTTTTTTGGAATGTATTTCTCCTCAACTTTAAATTGATAGTATCCCAACCTAAGGTAATCTTGGAGAACCACTGGTCACCCTAAAGCTAATTAAATAAATCATCGATTCTAGTAATAGGATACTTGTTCTTGATAGTAACCTTGTTTATCTATTTATACTCTATAGACATTATGAGAGTACCATTTTTTTGGGCACAAATAGGATTGGCGCACCCCATGAAGAAACACCTGGTCTGATCAAACCTTTGTCTAAGATTCCCTTAAGCTGCTCTTTTAAATCTTTAAGTTCGGCTGGACCCATATAATATGGATGGATAGAAATGGGTTGAGTATCCAAAAGAAGATAACAAATTCTATTTCTCTATCTGGAGGTACCCATGGAAAATCTTCGAAGAAAACCTTTGGGAACTCATTTGCTACCTGGACTGACTGAACTATCGGGACTTCAAACTTAGTATCTTTGACTCAAACTAAATGGTAGATACAACCTTTTGATATTAACTTTATGGCCTTAATATAAGAGATAAAATGACTTTTGGACGAAATTGAACTACCCTCCAACTAAAAGACTGCCTCATTAGGAAACAGAAACTTCACCAAGAGGGTGCAACAATCTATTTAGGCATAGCATAAATGAAGCCAATCCATGTCTAGAATAATATCGAAATCCATTATCTCTAACTCTACTAGGTATGCTAGTATGATCTTATAAAGGAAGAGAATAGGACATTCCCTATAGAGCCATCTTGCAGCAACTGATTCATCCACTGGGGTAAAAATTGAGAAAGACTAGGAGAGAACTTTAGGACCTACCCTAAAGCTTACAGTAACCAACCGAGTACATAATAAATACTTAATATCAGTTTAGTAACACATATACATCAAGGTGAAAGACATAAATCATACCAGTGACAACATCTAGTGAACTCTCCTTCTCTTGAAGAGATGGTAAGAATTGAGCTAATTTTTGTACTGACCACCATCAATTCTAGACGATGCGCCCTATAGAGAAACTGGGTGACCTAGATGAGCTGGTGCATTAGTAGCCTGAGTCTAAGGACAAACATCCCTATATTCTTACTTAGTAAAAGGAAACTCCTTGATCCTGTGGCCCAGCTTGCCACAACCATAGAAACCCCCTTTGCCAATAAAACACTCACTAGGATAGGTGTGGCTATATTTTGCACATACTGGTAACTACATCTCCGACTACACTATTCTGAGACCTGGAATTTGACGTCCTTACCTACTAATCTTGCTTGGTCCTTGGTGTAGGGGAACTGGCTGAAGATGGAATAGGCACTGATGAATGACCCTGAAACTGCAAATAGCTTCTCTCTCCAGACCATGGCTGACTATACTTAAAATGTCCAGTCCTAGCCCACTTGTTTCCCTTTTTTATTTCTTTAAAGTTTTTTACCATAATTTATTGAGCATGAGTCATCAATCGAGAAATATCCATATCCCCAGTTAGCATAGAAGTTTGACACTCCTTGACCACCAAATCAGACACCCTAGTAATAAACTTACTCATACGAGCTCTAGAGTTAGATAGAAACTCAAGAGCTAAGGTTTAGGAGTTCATGAACCTGAGGCAAAGATCTATAATAGTGAAAGAGTACTGACTTAAGTTCACTCAGTTGTCTAAGTATGCTCTTGAGTTTCTATCTGACTCTAGAGCTCGTATGAGTAAGTTTATTACTAGGGTGTCTGATTTGGTGGTCAAGGAGTGTCAGACTTCTATGCTAACTGGGGATATGGATATTTCTCGATTGATGACTCATGCTCAATAAATTATGGTAGAAAACTTTAAAGAAATAAAAAAGTACTTGTGATTTTTCCTAGATTAAATTTGTCCCTAGAGTGTTAAGGGATAGCTTCCAAAATAAATACTATTTATTTGGTATGGAATTCCTAAGATTTGGATATTCCATTGAGTAGAAAATTGAATTAGCTTTCCAGTAATATAAGATTCGCCTAAATCCGATAACTGAGTAAGAAGTTATGGCTATTTTAAGTTCCTATCAAAAAAACACCATCGTTTGGACCCATAGCGCATTGCGGATCAGTGTAAATTTACAATTGTCCCATTCCAGTGGCCCTCCATCACAGAGAGGGTCAAATTCCCATTTGACAATTTCCCGAGGTCTAGCGCAATAATGGTGCATTGTACTATGTGCCAAAATAGCATTCCAAAAGGGCACCGCGATGTCTCCACTTCGTGGAGTCTGCCCAGTTTCCATTTGTCAATTTTCAGTAAGCCACCGTGATAGTAGCGCATCGTGGTGGCCACCTAGATCTGGAAAATGTACATTTTATAGTTCCGTTACAAAGTTTAAAAGGGGTATTTTGGTAAATCTCCAACCCCCAATCCATCCAAAAGCAAAAGATTAATCATATTTGAGAGAAATTTATTCTTTATTCATCATTTTCTCTTAAACAAAACCCTAAGGCTCATACTTCCTCTCCAAGAAATCCAAAATTTCTCCATTAATTGTCCAAGACTCTTCAAGATTGAGAATTTTCAATTCAAGAACTCTCAGAAGTCATCTCCAGAACATCAATAGAGATCCAAGATTCAAGTTCTAGCATTTAGATCATCAAATTAATGTATGTGGGGTTTATGAACAAGGATTTTCTTTTATCCTTGTGCCTAAAACTTGTTTAAACTATTATGAGATTTTAAGTGAATTATAAGTTGAATTGCATGTTTATTTTCATATTTTCATGCTTATTGCAGTAGTTTCTAGATTTTGAGATGAATTATCATTGTTTTAATTATCAAGCAAGATTATTATGATATTTGATGTGAGTTTGATACATGGGTTTTAAGACCTAAGTTTATATGTTGAGATTTTGAAAAGAATGAAGCTTTAAGCATCTTATGAGCTGATTATATTAGATTTACAATAAAGTTTTAATCTTTTTATCCGTAAAATAGTTTTGGAATCCAATTTTTGGATTATTATAGATTTTATCAGATTCATGCATAATTGGTTTTAGATAAACCCATATGTTATTTTTAAAGTAGATTTCCAACAGAATGAGCGTAGCAAATAAAAATTGAGTAGTAATTAGCATCGAGCAGGAATTTTGGGTTTAGCATATCCTACTTCCATAGATCTACGTAGCCAATGTATGTACAGATTATCATATTATTCCCATTTCTATGTGGATGATAGTTATAGATGTGACCAATTAGCTCAGGTTATACTCCCTGGCAACAGTATGATACCTCTCGCCAACGTGAGATTTCTTCCTTAGGAGGACGAGACGTTGGACTTTATGTTAGCTCACATGGTTTTTGTCTGTTATGAGAACCTCCGTGTAGATTAAAAATATATGATTCAAACCCTGATACTAAAAGTAAAAGAAGGAAAGAAATGCTTTTAGAAAACTAAGTGTAAAGGGTCACAATTTTATTCAAAATATGCTTCGCAGAATGATAATAACTTCAGATTTTTGCTTTCAGATTTTAGATTTAGAGTGATCTCTTTTACATTTGGACAGTATGATTTAAAGACAGAGTTTAGTACAACTTTTAAAACTAAATGTTATGGATCACAAGATTCATAAAGTATGTCTTGGTTCTTATTGCTACACATCTCAATATTTCAGATATTCCAGCTTATGTGAGCCATTTACATTTAGAATACATTGTTTTATAAAAAATAATTATGATATAATGTTTTACTTATGAATATCACCCCCATATACTTAGTACATCCTCAAAGTATTGATCCACATATATATATATCTATGTGCTATATTGTCTCATAATCTAGGTTTTAGATGCTTAGTGTCAGCAACGTGAGTAGTTCGAGTATCTCCATTTGCATCTGATAGTTAGTGAGTCTTCATAGTTTGGGGACATTCATTTAGATTTTATTGTTTATCAATTTATGAGATTTAGCATTTCCTTTCAAAAAGTTTAAGTTAGTTGGGTTTTTTTCCCAGTTACTCTCTAGTATTAGTAGTAGAGGCATGTCAGACTACTAGTTTTGATGCAGATAATTCGGTTTTGATGTTTCAAATGTTATGTTCAGATTATTCTCAGATATTACAAATAGTTTCTACATTCTAGCATGACTTTTCTGTCTATATTTCCATTATTATAAAATTCAAGCTTAGTAGTATGCAGACATGGTTAGATTAAGGGTAGTCGTAGTCTTGAGCACCGTGTAAAATCTTGTGATCAAATTTCTAGGCATTACAAACTAGGTATTAGAGCCTAAGGTTTTTAGAGTCCTAGGGAGTTAGACAAGCCGTGTAGTATAGAGTCTTGGTCATGGGTATGAAGCGCGCCACATTTATGAACAAGAGGCTACAAAACATTCTTAGGAAATCATCTCTTTCTTTCATGATCTATCATGCTTAAAATGTCTCTATCTGCTTTTAACTCATGCTTTCACGTGATAGCTAAAAATGCCTCCTCGTCGAGCTAGTGCCCGTAGAAATAATAACCAGCCACCTCAGCCCGTAGATTCTTTGAATGAGAATGTATCATATACAGAGTTTTGGGTTGCCTTTTAGAAATCATATACAGAGTTTTGGGTTGCCTTTTAGACGCTAGCCCAAGCTGTGAAAGCTAATGTTTGGGGTAACCATCAAGATGAAGCCTCAATTTAGCAAGACAGGGACTTAGCTATAGCTAGAATCCAAGAATTTATGAGAATAAACCTGCCAGAGTTCTTTGGGTCGAAGACAGGTGATGACCCACAGTTGTATCTTGATGAGGTGAAAAAGAACACCTAAATAATGCATGTTACTGAAGAGGAGAGTGTAGAATTGGCATCCTATAGGCTGAAAGATGTTTCTTATAATTTGGTGGTGATATGAAAGAAAAGTAGAGGAGAGAATGCAACTTCCATGACTTGGCAGATTTTTCAGAATACATCTTAGACAAGTTCTTCCCACGTGAGATGAGGGAAGCTAAGATAGAAGAGTTTATGAACCTGAGGCAGGGCTCAATAACTATGAAGGAGTATTGCCTCAAGTTCAACCGGTTGTCTAAGTATGCCCCTGAATAAATGGTTGACCCTAAGTCAAGCATAAGTAAGTTTGTGACTGGTGTGTCCGAGTTGGTAGTTAAGGAGTGTAGGACTTCTATTCTCGTTAGAGATATGGATCTTCCTAGATTGATGAAACATTCTCAATAAATTAAGGCAGAAACGGGGAAGGAAAGAGAGAGACCAAATAAGAGTGCTAGAATAGGGCAGTTTGATCATGGTCAAAATAGATCTAGAAGAGGAAATCATTTGTAATATTAGAATAATTCATCTAAGTCTGCACCTTCTTTAGCCAGTGCTTTTGCACCCAAAAATAGGTAAGAATAGTAGGGTAAGTCTTTTAAGTCCAGATCCCAAAGTAGTGTGGGTGGTAGGCCCAATTATCCTAAGTGTACTAAGTGTGGTAAGAATCATCCTAGTGAGTGTTTAGCTGGCCAAAAAGGTTGTTTTGGATATGGTAAGTTGGGTCACAACATTAGATATTGTCTGCATGCTAAGCAAGGAAACATAGATGACCGTCCCCAGAATCAGTCTACTATTGCACTAGATCCTTTAGGTTGCCCACCCCTCTTTAGGGTGCATTATCAAGTACGGGTAGTTATCAGTGCCAGAATTAGTTCTATGCTTTACCATCCCTCAGGAGTAGAAAGATTCACCAGATTGGTTACGGGTATGCTTCGTGTCTTTTATCTTGACGTTTATGTGTTGTTAGACCCTGGGTTAAGTTTCTCTTATGTGACCCCATTAGTTTCAGTAAATTTTGAGATCAGTTCTAAAGAGATTCCTAAGCCTTTCTAGGTTTCAACTCTAGTAGGTGAGTCAGTTGTTGCTAAACAAATCTATAAAAAGTATCTTATCATCGTCCTCCATAAAGTCATGTTAGCAGACTTAATAAAGTTAGATATGGTTAACTTTGATCTTATTCATGGTATGGATTGGCTCCATTCTTGTTATACTTCTATAGATTTTTGCACCCGTATAGTGAAATTTCAATTTCCAGATGAGCTAGTCTTTAAGTGGTAAGGTAATTCAGTATCTCCTAAAAGTCATTTTATATCTTACCTTAAGGCTAGAAAGTTGATATCCAAGGGTTATATTTATCATCTAGTTCGAGTCAAAGACACAAAGTCTGAGACTCTAACACTTCAGTCCATCCAAGCAGTTAAAGATTTTCCTCATATCTTTCTTGAAGATTTTCCAGGGGTACCTCCCGATAGGGAAATAGATTTCAGTACTAACCTCCTACCCGATACTCAGCCTATTTCTATCCCTTCATATTATATGGTTCCTGCAGAGCTTAAGGAGTTGAAAGAGCAACTCAAAGATTTACTAGATAAAGGTTTCATAAGGCCTAGTGTTTCTCTATGGGGCACTCCCGTCCTATTCATGCAAAAGAAAGATAGTTCTTTGTGAATGTGCATTGACTATCATCAGCTGAATAAGGTTACAGTTAAGAACAAATATCCCCTTTTGAGAATTAATGACTTATTTGATCAACTCCAAGGTGCAAGTTATTTCTCAAAGATAGACCTTAGATCCAGCTATCATCAGCTTAAATTAAGGGAATGTAATATTGCAAAGACAACCTTTAGAACCAATTATGGTCTTTTTAAGCTTCTAGTTATGATCTTCAAGCTAATCAATGCCCTATCAGCTTTCATGGACCTCACGAATCGAGTGTTTAAATAGTATCAAGACATGTTTGTCATAGTATTCATAAATGACATCCTTGTATACTCCCGTAGTAAGGACGACCATGTAGATTATCTTAAAGTTGTCTTGCAAAATCTTAGAGACCATCAATTGTTTTCCAAATTCAGCAAATGTGAATTTTTGCTAACATTAGTAGCCTTTCTCAGTCATATTGTTTCCAGTAATGATATTACAGTTGATCCCCAAAAGACAAAAGCCATAAGAAATTGGTCTAGACCTATCTCTCCATCAGATATTAGAAGTTTCTTGGGTCTAGCTAGTTATTACTGTCGTTTTGTTAAAGGTTTCTCTTCTATCGCATCTCCTATGTCTAGATTGACCCAAAAGAAAGTTACGTTCATGTGGTTAGATTCTTGCAAGAAGAGTTTTTAGGAGTTGAAGACTCGACTCACTTCAACCCTAGTTCTAGCATTACCTGATGGTATAGATGACTTTGTTGTTTATTGTGATGCCTCTAGAGTTGGTTTGGGTTGTGTTTTGATGCAGAGAGGTAAGGTCGTAGGCTATGTATCTAGATAGTTGAAGCCTCATGAAAAGAATTACCCAACCCATGATCCTGAATTAGCTGCTGCGGTGTTTACTTTGAAAATTTGGAGACATTATATATATGGTGTGCATGTTGATATGTTCACGAACCACAAAAGTTTGCAGTATGTGTTTACTCAAAGGGAGTTGAATCTCAGTCAGAAAAGGTGGTTGGAGTTATTGAAGGATTATGACCTGAGTGTGTTGTATCATCCAGACAAGGAGAATATAGTGGTAGACGCTCTTAGTTGATTGTCTATGGGCAGTGTTGCTCATGTGGAGAATGATAAGAAAGAGTTGGCTCAAGAATTTCATCAATTAGTCAGATTGGGTGTTAGATTAGTTGATTCTGTCAAAGGAAATATTTGGCTTCAGAGTAGTTTCGAATCTTCCCAAATTTTGGAACTGAAAGAGAAGCAAAATAAGGATCCTAGCTTGGTCAAACTGAAGGGGGAGATGGTGTGTTGAGATACCAATGTAGATTATGTGTGCCTTGTGTTGATGATTTAAGACAATAGATTATCGTGGAAGTGCATGGTGTATGTTATTCTATTCATCCAGGTGCTACTAAGATGTACCGTGATTTGCAGGAAATCGATTGGTAGAGTATAATAAAGAGAGATATAGAAAAGTTGTAGCCAAGTATGCAACTTATCAACAGGTTAAGGTAAAGCATTAAATACCTGGTGGTACATTGCAAGAGTTTGGTATCCCCATTTGGAAGTAGGAAGAGGTGAATATGGATTTTATGATTGGTTTACCCCATTCACTTCGTCATTATGATTTGATTTAGGTTATTGTAGATAATTGACTAAGTCAGTGCATTTCTTGCCACTTCATACGTCCTATGCACCTTAGGATTATGCTAAGATATATATCCAAGAGATAGTTAGATTGTATGGGGTTCCCTTGTCTATCATCATAGATAAGGGTACGCAGTTTACTTCCTAGTTTTGGAGAGCTTTTCAGAAGGGTCTTGGTACCCAAGTCCATCTTAATTTACCATTTTCCCCTCAGACAGATAGTCAAGCAGAGAGGACCATCCAAACCTTAGAGGATATGTTGATGGCTGCTCTCTTGATTTCAAGGGTAGATGGGATGAGCATTTACCATTGATTGAGATTGTTTACAATAACAATTATCATTCTAGCATTCAGATGGCTCCGTTTGAGGCTCTTTATGAGAGAAGATGTAGATCACCCATAGGTTGGTTTGAGGTGGGTAAGGCCACTTTGCTAGGGCCCGATGTAGTGTATGAAACTATAGAGAAATTTAATTTTATTAGGGAAATATTTAAAATAGCCTAGAGTCATCAGAAATCCTACGCGGATGTGAGAAGAAGAGACCTCGAGTTTGAGGTTGGTGATTTAGTATACATTAAGATTTCACCTATGAAATGGGTGAAGAGATTTGGCAAGAAGGGGAAGCTTAGTCCCCGATATGTTGGGCCTTTCAGAATTGTGATTCATTTTAGGAAAGTAGCTTATGAGATTGCTTTTCTCGCAGATTTGTAAGCCGTTCATCCTGTGTTTCACATCTCTATGCTTAAGAAGATTATTGATGACTCCACTAGTGTAGTTCCTTTAGAAAGATCTGATGTTCAGAAATCTATTTCTTATGAAGAGATTCCAGTTGAGATTTTAGATCATCAGATCTATAGACTAAGGAACAAAGAAATTCCCTTAGTTAAGGATCATTGGCGGAACCAGTTTGTTGAGGGCGCCACTTGGGAACCAGAATTAGATATCCGAGCCAAGTACCCTTACTTTTTCACCACAAACTCAGATATAGATGAAGGTAATACTCTTCCTTGATTCAATTTTTTTCTAATCATACGTTAGATTCAGCTATATAGTTGTCCTCATGTTAGTTCCTGCACTTCTAGGTTACTCAGAAGCTCAAAATGATTTAGCTTCAGATTCACAGTTTATTTCAGTTGTGCATGCTATATTATATTCTCAGATTTCTTATAAATTTTAGATTAACTAGCTACATTCGAGGATGAATGTTTTCAAGGGGCAGATATTGTAATGCCCCACAATTTTTCCTTACTTAAATTTGTCCCTTGAATGTTAAGGGATAGATTTCAAAACAAATACTATTTATTTGGTGTGGAATTCCTTAGATTTGGACTTTTGATTGCATAGGAAATTTAATTAGCTTTACAGCGATATAAGATTCGTCGATATACGATAACCAAGTAAGAAGTTATGGCTATTTTAAGTTCCTATCGCAAAACACAGTCATTTGGATCCTTAGTGTGTCGCGAATCAGTATAAATTTCCAATTGTCCTATCCTAGTGGCCCTCTATGATATTGGCACATTTCGATGAGGGTTAATTTCCCTTTTGTCAATTTCCAGAGGTGTAGCACGATAATGGCACATCGCACTATGTGACAAAATGGCATTCCAAAGGGGCACCGCGATGTCTCCGCATCGCGGAGTCTGCCCAGTTTCCATTCGTCAATTTCCAGTGAGCCATTACGATAGTGGCGCATCATAGTGGCCACCCAGATCGGGAAAATGTATGTTTTTTAGTTTCGTTACAAAGTTTAAATGGGGTATTTTGGTAAATCTCCAACCCCCCAATCCATCCAAAAATGAAAGATTAATCATATTTGAGAGCACTTTATGCTTTATTGATCATTCTCTCTTAAACAAAACCCTAAGGCTTGTACTTCCTCTCCAAGAAATCCAACATTTCTCCATTAATTTTCCAAGACTCTTCAAGATTGAGAATTCCCAATTTAAGAACTTTAAGAAGTCATCTCTAGAACATCATTACAGATCCAAGATTCAAGTTCTAGCAACTAGATCATCAAATTAAGGTATGTGAGGTTTATGAATAAAGATCTTCTTTCATCCTTCTACCTAAAACTTGTTTAAAATTTATATTTATATGATTTTATATGATTTTCCATGAATTTGAAATTAGGGTTTATACCCAATGTTGCCATTGACAAGATTATAAGATTTTAAGTGAATTATAAGTTGAATTGCATGTTCATTTTCATATTTTCATGCTTATAGTAGTAATTTACAAGATTTTGAGATGAAGTATCATTGTTTTCATTATCAAGCATGATTATTATGATATTTGACATGATTTTGATACATGGGTTTTAATTCCTAAGTTTATATGTTGAGATTTTGAGAAAAATGATGCTTTAAGCATCTTATGAGCTGATAATATCAGATTTACAATAAAGTTTTGATCTTTTGAGCCTCAGATTAGTTTTGGAATCCACTTTTCAGACTATTTCAGATTTTATCAAATTCATGCATAATAGGTTTTAGATAAACCCTTATGCAAGTTTTAAAGTTGATTTCCAACAGAATGAGTGTAGCAAACAAAAAGGGAGTAGTATTTAGCACCGAGCGGGAAGTGTGGGTTTAGCGTATCCTACTTCCATAGAACTACATAGCCAACGTAGGTACAAATTATCAGATTAGTCCTACTTCTATGTGGATGATAGTTCTAGATGTGATCACTTACTCAGGTTATACTTCCTGGCAAAAGTATGATACTTCTCCTCAATATAAGGTTTCTTCGTTAAGAGGATGAGACATTGGACACCATGTTAGCTCACATGGTTTATGTGGGTTAAGAGAACCTCCTAGGAGATTAAAAATATATAATTCAAACCCTGCTAGTCAAAGTAAAAGAAGGAAAGAAATGCTTTTAGAAAACTAAGTGTAAAGGCTCACAATTTTATTCAAAATATGCTTCTCAAAAAGATAATAGCTTCAGATTTTAGCTTTCAGATTTCAAATTTATAGTGATCTCTTTTTCACTTGGACAATATGATTTAAAGATAGAGTTTAGTACAGCTTTTTGAACTAAATATTATGGCTCACAGGATTTATAAAGTATGTTTTGCTTCTTATTGTTACACATCTCAGTATTTCAGATATTCCAGCTTATGTGAGTCATTTACATTTAGCATGCATTGTTTTATAAATTATGATTATGAAATGATGTTTTAATTATGCATATCACCCCCATATACTCAGTACAACCTCAAAGTACTGATCCACATATACGTCTATGTGCTACATTGTCTCATAATGTAGGTTCAGGTGCTCAGTGTCAGCAGCGTGAGTAGTTCGACCATCTCCATCTGCATTTGACAGTTTGTGAGTCCTTATAGTTTAGGGACTTATTCATTTAGATTTTATAGTTTATCAGTTTATGAGATTCAGCATTTCCTTTCAGACAGTTCGAGTTAGCTGGGGGTTTGTCCCAGTGACTCTCTAGTATTAGCAGTAGAGGCTTGTCAGACTACTAGTTTTAACGCAAATTGTTTAGTTTTGATGTTTTAGATGTTATGTTCAAATTATTCTTGGATATCACAAATAGTTTCTGCATTCTAGTATGACTTTTATGTCTATATTTCCATTATTATAAGATTCAGGCTCAGTAGTAGGCAGTCTGGGTTAGCTTAAGGCTACTCATAGTCTTGAGCACCATATAACGTCTCGAGATCAGATTTTATGGCGTTACACTTAGCCTCCCTCATCTCATACGGAAAGAAATGATCTAGAAAAGCATTCTAAACAACTTTCCATCTTATAGAAGATGTATTCTCACCCCTACCTTTCTTTCGTATAACAACCCAATCATAAGTGACATCTTTCAGCCTATAAGAGGCCAACTCTACCCTCCCCACTTTAGTGACATGAATAATCTGAGTAAAGAGTTGAGGATCCTCATCCACCATTGATCAATGGAACTCTGGTGGATTCATCCTTATAAAGTCCCATATCTAAGATAAAGTTAAATTACTATTTAACTAATGTGGGACTTCTTATTATTAATTTCCCTGAACATTGGCATTCACAGCATGGTTGAACACTTGAAAGGCAGCCTGAAATTCAGCATGAGACACATTCTCATTCATAGGGTCGGTATGCAGGGGTGGTTGATCATAGTTTCTTCATGTACCTTCTCAGAAATGAGGCCTATTCTATCATATAAAAGCATGAGTTAAGGAAGATAGAGACAACTGTAAGCATGACAAACCATGAAAGAAATGATTCGTAAATCGTTCTGTGACCTCCTGCTCATAAATGTGGCGCTCTTTATATCCATGATCAATACTCTAAGTAACGCAGATTGTCCAACTCCTAAGGACTCTTTTAGGCTCTAATACCAAGATTGTAATACCCTAAAAGTGCACCTGGATGTCTCACAGTGCTTAAGACTACGAATAGACCTAAGCTAAACCATGATATCTATTCAGTTTGAAACTTACATGAGAAGTAAACTCACATATATAGGAACTTTAAGGTAAATGTTCTTATATCTTAATAAAAGTCTTGAACTTGGAAATCTTTAAATAAATTCCTTGAAATGGAAACATAATCAGTCTAATAAGCCTCTACTAATGTCCAAGATCCACTGGGCCAGACCTCAGCTGTTCTGAACATAAATGGAAATTAAATAATTGAAACACTATCATCAATGAGAAGAAGTTTGATAAACTGGGTCCTCAGACTATAAGGACTCACCAAAACTCAAGATATAGGCGACAATGCTTGCAGTGAATCGTGCTGCCGGAAATAAGAAACCGAACCTACATTATAAGACAATATAACACATAAACATATATGTTGGTCAGTACCTCTGCAACGTACTGAGTATGTGGAGGTGAATTCATAAGTCCAATAATAACTGAATATATAAGTAAACTTTCAAATTATGCATGCTAAACGTAATGACTCACCTTGAATTTGAATAAGACAAAAGACTGCAGGATCATAAACATGAATGATGAATCATAAGGATGAACTTTTTGAGCCATGAAACTTAGTTTCTAAAAGACTTACTTTTATTCTTTTATATGGTTATTCTTCTAACTGACATAAACCATGTGAGCTACCATGGAGTCCAACGTCTTACGCAGGTTGGGGAAAGATATTCTATACTTGCCATCAGAATAGAACCTTAACTTAAGTGATCACTGAACTTTATCCATATTGAGAAAAAGCTTAACCTATGGTGGCTCGTAGTTTATTGGAATTTAGGATACTCTCATCCACATTCCCTTCTCGGTGCTAATTACTACCCTGAGAATACTTATGCTAATATTAAGAAATCCACCATAAAATAGAATAAGGGTTTATAGAATGAAAATCAGTTATGCTTCTCTTTTATTTAAGTCATAATCATGATAAATAGTTGTGGATTTCATATCTTATCTTTAGATCAAAAGATCAATCTTTCTTGAATCGTGCTATAATGTATGTGAATGAAGTTTCAAAGCCTTAAACTTTCTTTTAAACTTAATCCATGTACTTGGGACATATAATTCATGTTTTATTTCATAATATTTCATAATAAAACATCATACACAATAATCACCTTGAAATCTTCCAATAATATCTAGTCAAGATAATGAAATTCAAATCATAATACAAATCTTGCAAGTCAAAACATGAATATATGTGAACCTTGATGCACATAAAGTTTTCAATCACATGGTAGTGTCATACTTCAAGAATATGCCTATTTGGTATCAAACCTAATTTAAAATAAGTAAATTAAATATCAAAACTATGCACTCTGGGAACAAGGATGAAAGAATAACCTTTTTCATAAACCTTACACACTTAAAGTTTCTTGACTTGTAAAGAGAGTTGGAACCTTGGGACTTAAATAAATAATTTTAGGAGAAGAACCCAAATCTTGATGTTATTGAAGATGGGAGGAGGAAAATGTTGTTATTTGATTGAGGAATTGATAGAAATAATGCCTTTTGGAGGGTTATGAGTTGAGGGTTGGGAGTTATAAAAGTGGAAAAGACCAAAAAGCCTTTTAACTGAACTTTACTAAAATTGCTTGCCAGTCTTTACGAGTCAAAAATACTACTTGTATGGTGAGGGTATGACTAATTCCATCAAGTTGTAAGCTTGGCAGAATTAAAGATGGTATATACTAATCATTATACCAGTGGTAACATATAACTAGTATCAACTCCATATGATTTGTATCCCCTACTCATATCTTGGTTAGAATCTTGGGGAGACTATACTGATAAACTTACGACTTCCCTTCATACTGCTTGTATGGTGATCTTACAACTCTAAGGCTCAAGTCGTACCTACAATAGAGTATCCACCATAATACATTGTCTTGGATACGACTACAATATACTTCTCGTATATTGTATGTACAACTCAATGGAGTGAGTCTATGATGCATAGAGATTTCTAGACAAGGGGTATTACACATCATTTGATTTATCTATTCCTATTAATAATATAATTTGTTAGATTGGCTGGTACTTTATTTTTATGATTATTGTGCTTTTGAGGTTAGGATAAGGTGGTGGTCTTCGGTATATGGTGGGCTTTGGATACCCTTCATGACTAGGCCTTGGTTCAAGTTATGACAAGATTAATATTAGAGCATGGTTCAGGGTCGTTGGGTGACCATAAAGCCTAGTCTAGTAGAGTCCTTTTTATGAGTGGTGTAGCACGCCACACTTATAAAGGGGAAGCTACAATGTCATTAGGAATGTTTCCATTTCTTGTGTTCTATTTCAGGTTATTGAGTATAGTGTTATGGAACTTCTCAAACTCCTGGATTCCTCGCATTTCAGATTATGCCTCCCTGAAGATCTGATATTCGTAGAAACTCTATTCAACCTGAAAAGAATGTGGAGGGTACTTACCATATTTATAGAGTACAAACACAATCTAGGATCCCTGCTCCTAGTTGTACCTCTCCACGTGGTGTTCCACCGGTCCCTACAAGTACTCCTTGGGCTTTCCGGTCTAGAGATACTCATGCCTAATCACCTCAGAGAGATATCTCTAATACAAATTTCCATTAGCCTATTTATTTGCTTAATCAGTTGGTGGAATCATAGTTTCATTAGTATGATTGTGTCGGTTCTATTTCTCATTCATCTGAGGTCACTCATGTTTGCTAGTTTATGAGGTTGAATCTGCCAATCTAAGGTTGAGGAGGATCTGCAGTGGTTTATTAATGAGATGGATAAATTCTTTAGGGTGATGCATACTACTGATTTGGGGGGTGTGGAGATTGCTTCCTATCTGTTAAAAAATGTTGCTTACTAGTTATATGTGGAATGGGAAGCAGCGAGGGGTTATGATGCTGAACAGGCAATGTGGGATGACTTTTTATGTGCTTTTCATTCATGAACAGAATAAGGGCCTAACCGTAACAGAGTATCTTAAGTGCACCAGGACCGAAGACCACCCTCTTTGCCTAGTCAAATAGAACATAACACATCTAATAGTGGCAGAATTCAAAACATTTAACAATATAGAAAGTAATTAGTTCAAAGACATCTAAAAGTGTCAACATCAATACCCAATCCATACTAATATCCACAAAGCCTCTATACCAGAAAACAACCTACATCGGGACATGCCCCTAACCCAGAAAATTACAATTTCAATGATAATGTAAATATAAAGTAATAAATTCTAATTTAGGGAAGGAATGATCAAGGCTTTTGGATAATGGAAGCTCACCACTTCACAACAAATACCAACCCTGAGATCATTGATCATTGTGTAGGAAAAGTAAATATGCCTTCGGAACCTGCATCACATGGGGATACAACATTCAGAGACAGTTAGTGGGGGTAAGCAATAGAATGTAACTCAGAGTAAAGTAAACATAATGTAAGTCAAAAGTTCAATTCCAAACTTACTATGTATGTTCACATACATGCATACATATATATAATAGATGTTGGGGCAGAGAATAAGTTTTAAGATAATAGTAAAGTATTATTCTAGACTATGTATCTCAACCATCATAAACAGGCAACCATGGGCTATATGGATTTAGCTAATCCTACTAAAAGGACCTCAGTGTGTATTAGCCACACGAACAAGAGGTATCAAGGAAGAATATGAAATGACCTGACCCCACATCAATCATAGATACAAAATATATCAATAGTGTGAACCATGCACACATTTAACAAGTCCAACCCTAACGTCGGCAAACATGAGTTTCTAGTATAAGTCATTCGAGACCCAAATCATCACAACTTAGCTACATAACCCACATTATGATTAATTAAAATAAGTTTCACATAATCCACTCATTGACCAAGAAATTATACATTATGACACACCACAGGTATCGTCATACCATATAGCTTGCATCCTAATAATTATGCCGGTAGAATTTCATTAACTTAAGGGAATGCCTTGACCCTCTTTGTTCATTAAATAAAGTTGGAGGACTCCCTCGACCCCCTTTGTTCATTAAATAAAGTTGGAGGAATCCCTTGACCTCCTTTACCTCCTTTATTTTATCAAATCAAAACATACCCAACAAGGCAAAATCCTTGTCCATTATTTAATCCTTGTCCATTATTTAATCATTTATACAATGCAATAATATAAGTGTGTAAGTCAAATGAAGTGACAATTAAATAATTCAAAACCATTTACACAAGTGGGTTAAGGGAATACAATTGTTCAAAATCAATTTCCAATTTCACAATATAAAATTAGGGGATTACGCTGCCCCCTTTCCAATTCCCACACACATGCACCCATAGTTCAAAACAATAAATTCAAAGCATGAACAACTTATGAAAACCATGGGAAAGCAATTCAAGAATCATCCATTGTGAAACCCTTAACCTATGTCAAAAGTACATTTAAATCCATAAAATTAAACCATTTAAAATATTCTTTTCATAAAATAAGATTTCAGAAAGAGTAACATGCCTGAAAGTATCACAACTATGGAGAGAAATCACCCTTGAGAGCCCTATTGACCAACTACTTGGAAATCCTTAGTTTTCTTCACCTTGGGGATTTGAGGGAGATTGAGAAGTTATTTTGGTTTATTTTAGCGTGATCATGATACCCTAGAGGGATTTTATATCATGTGTCATAATTAGGAAACAGGGTAAATTTCCAAAGTGCCTTTAATTAAAAAGCTAAAAAATTGTCGTTAGTGACGACAGGTCACTATACGACTTGTAAGGACCAGGGACCCTTCACATATTACCATACGAGTTGAATACTATGACTCATGTACTGACCATACCATTCGTAGGGACCGAATCATACTTGAGCAGAAAATTAGGCCATCTCACTGGTTTCATTATGAAAGGCACATTACAACTCATAAAGAGTCCACACGACTCAATACACCTCTCTCATACCCAAGGCAAAAACAGTGGGGATCTTCACTGGTCCCTCTACGACTAGGGTCCTATGACCCATATAGACACCTTATGACTCGTAGGGAGAGTCGTAAGCTGGGCACTGAGTTCAAAAACATAGAAATTTGTAATGGACCAAAATCTAAGGTGTACATTCTTCCCTCTTCCCCAGGATCATTCATCCCCGAATGATGAGACAAGGCATCTATTAGCACGATTTAACATAGAACACAACCATACTTACCTTTAACAAAGACAAAAAAGCAAAAATATTAAGGAATATACATACCTCAAGCACAATTATCCATGGAGAAAAATAGGAATGGATATTTGGACTTTATGTCCTTTTAAGCTTTCCAAGTATTTTCTTCAACTTTATGATTCATCCATAAAACCTTCACTGAAGCCGTATCCTTGGTTCGCAATCGACGGACTTTCCAACCCATGATCTCAATCGGGACTTCCTTATAAGGCAAGAAATCTAAAATACAAATACTCACTAATGGAACAACCAAGGAAGGATCATCCACACACTTACACAACATCAAAACATGGAATACCAATTGAATAGAACCCAACTTAGTTGGGAACTCCAATTCATAAGCCACATGGTCCACTCGCCTCAAGACACGAAAGGGACCAACTTACTAGGGAGTGACCGTCCCTTTCTTTTCAAACTATAACACTCCTGCATGGGAGATACTTTCAAGAACACAAAATCATCCATATTAAACTCTAACTCCCTATTCCTCACATACGCATAGGACTTTTGGCGACTTTGGGCAGCCTTAAGTCTATCCCAAAACTCCTTCACCTTTTCTATGGCTTGGGTAACCAAGTCAGAACCAAATAACCTATCCTCACCAACCTCAAACCATATAATAGAAGACCTAAACCTCCTACCATAAAAGGCCTAGAAAGGAGCCATCCCAATACTAGATTGAATACTATTATTATATGCAAACTCTACGAGAGTTGCATGATCAACCTAGCTACCATCAAAATTGAGAGCACAAAACCTTATCATATCTTCTAAATTTTGAACCATTCTCTCCAGTTGACAATTTTTTTGAGTATGAAAAGAGGTACCAAGGTTCACCATAGTCCCTAAATGTAATACGCCACATTTTTGAGCTAAAAATTGAATTGTCGTTCCTATATACGTAAGCTCAAATTCCATGGTTTATATTTAAATTTATATTCCATGATCCATATTCTAGTGTATGAAGTGATTATGAGGTGAAAAGAATTCAAAAATCTCTTAAGAGCAAAGTTGAGCAAAGAATCATTCATTCATCCAAAGTTTGATATTTAATTCTACAAGGGTCTACTTTGAACATGTATAACTTTTGATACACATAGAATTTTTTAGATCAAGACCCACCAAATTGTGGATAATTGAATTATCTTTCCAATAATACCAATTTCACCTAAATTGGATAATCGAGCAAAAAGTTATTGCATGTTCCGTGTGAGGCAGTAAGATGATATGATATCGTCGCGCCACGATGCATTGGCTAGCGTGTTACAGAACATTTTCAATCATTAAATAAGTTTATACTGGGTCTAGGGGAATTTCAGTTACTTCCTCTCACCCAAAACTCATCCATAACATAAAATTTCAGCCCCAAGAAACATCAATTTCCTATTTTATGCAATCTTCTCTCAAAACAAAACCTAGCCACCTCCAAGAACAAGATTTAAATTTTTTCCCCAAGGATCAAGAACTCAAGCCTTTCAATTCAAGATTCTTAAGAAAAGAATCAAGATTTGGGTTTCATCTTTCAAACTAAATAATCTAAGTTACGTGGGGTTTTCTAAAGTACATGGGCATAAGAAAATTGTCTCAACAACATTTAAACATTGTTAAATCATATTTTCATGAAGGGGTTTTGGAATTTCTATTACAATTTTGCATTACAAACTCTTTAATGATATTATTATTTTAGTTTTGAGGCCTTTCCCCGAAATTTGATTTACAACCATGTATAAGTATATATATGTAGGTGTTTGATGATTTTGAATGATGAATTGAAAGCATAAACTATTAGAAATACCTCTTTTGTTTCCAAGCATTATTATTTTTGTAAGTTAAGATTAATTCATAATGTGTTGTTGGAAGCATGATATAAAAGTCTTGATTATGATTTATGACTTGATTATGGTTTTAAATTAAAAAGGGGGTGTTTTAATTGGTATTAAAGGTTAAAGATGTTTATTAAAAAAATTACATGTTTTGTCACAAATTTCATGACCACAACATGTTAGCTAAAATGCTAAAAACAGTGATCTTTATATAATTTGACAAATGTTTTGAAGTATGAGTCTTCTTGAATTGTTTGAAGTATGCTGCTCCAACCTTTATGGTTTGAAAGAAGAGACTGTAACATGATATTTTATGGCTTAGAAATATGACTTGCAAGTTTTGATACGACAATACCAAAATAGATAAATGCCATAATAGATTCAAAATAGACTAAAACTACATATCTCACTCAGATTTACAGATTTTGAATTCAGAAAGATCATGTTTAGAAAAGGTTAAAAATGGGAAAAAAGAGATGTTAGGTGGTTACCCGAATAAGGCACGAGTTCAAATAACTCATTTCCCAAAACCATGTTTTGCCAATATGGGTTATTATGTCCCCAAGAGGGATTATGCACTGGCCTAGTGTAATACCCCACACTTCTCCTAGTTCAAATTCATCTCTAGAACATCAAAGATCTTGCTTCAAAGATGAATAACCTTTTTTCCCTATGGTATTTCCCAGATTTTGACTTTTTATCATGTGCAAAATTGAATAAGGTTTCCATCGATACAAAATTTACCCAAATACGACACTCAGGCGAAGAGTTAGAGCTATTTTAGTAAGACAGTGTACCACTTGGTACTTTAGCGTGTCACAGAGCCAGCCAAAATGAAAATCATCAAAATCCAGTGAGTCTCCATGATTACAGCGCATCGTACCAAAGTTCAATTTCAGAGTTGTCAATTTCCAATGGACCAATGCAATTTCACCGCGTCGTAGTGCCTTTCCAGTTTGCAACCAAGGTGGAAACATGATTTCCACCGTGTTGTGCCACCAACCAGTTTCCTAATTGTCCAGTTTCCAGTAAGCTGGCACGATTTCACCGTGTTGCACCAACATGTAAAATTAGGATTTTTTAATTTTTGTTATTTAATTCCAGGGGCATTTGGTAACTTCTCAAAGCCCCTAGTCAGCCTATATGTGGGATTTCAACCCTTAATAGCCAAAATTGCTCATTTATTTTCACTATTCCTTAAGAACAAAAGAATTCTCTCTTTCAAAGATAGTAAAATCCTAGCTCCCAAGTTTCAGAAGCAATCTCAAAAATCCCTCTAAGAGTCTTCAAGAACTTTAAGAATCTAGATTTTCAGGTATGCAGATGTTGATTCTTGGGTTCCTTCCACCCAAGAAGTTCAAGAATCCCTTTTTTTAAATCCAAAGATTGTGATTTTTTGAGTTTTTTCATGATTCATGTGAATTGAAGTTCAAGTTGAAGTTATTGTTGAGTTATAATCTATGCTTTAGATTACAAGTTGAAACCTTTGATCTTGTTATGAGTTTAATTGCATTATGTCGATGTTAAATCCCTAAATATGCAAGTTGAATGATGTAGTATTTGTTGTATAACCAAAGCATGCTCCCCATACATTTGATAAAATGCTTATGTGAAGGAATTTGAGTCATTATAGCATGTTGACAAGAAATCCCCAATTATGTTTAAGTTTATGCATGCCAAGTGTTTGTTGAAAAGCCTTATTGAATGAATTGTGACATGTTATCACGAAATCCCCTAATTATGTGCTCTTCAATCGTGTTAAATGTTTGTTGTAAGACCTTGTTGAATGGAGTATGATTCAATAGCATGTCTCCCTATACTATCACATGTTTATGATTCCTAAGTGCTTTAAGAGATGCTTTAATGATTGTAATGGTGAATGAAAGCCCATAGTCATGATTATTCAAAATGGTTATGGTTTACTTTTATATTATTGAGTCCTGGAGGTATTTATACCCAAAAAATTAGCTGCTGTCTAGAGCCAGTGTCAGTTTTTACGATAATCTCAGTTAATCCACAATCCTTAGAACTCAGCATCATTCAGTGAGATAATGAGATTCAGTAGTATTTTTTCAGTCTTCGGAACCAAGTGAACTCAGCTTAACTTAGTTGATTAGTATGATCATAGTAGATTCAGCTCAGTCTAGTATAGTTTAAGAAAAAGAATTAGTTTAGAGTCTTTCAGTTAGGAGTAGAATTTAGCACTAAGCAAACCTAGGGATGGGGGCTCACCCATTAGAGAGGACTTAGATCCCTAGAAGCAATTTCTAAGTTCCAAAACTACATAGCTATCATAGGTACGAGATGCCACCCGTTATATAGGACTAACATAATTAGGGATCACCCGTTAGTATATTATATATGTAGAGGAATGATCCTAGGGGTGTCCCATTAGGCAGGACTGACTTCGCAATAGTAGTGTCTTTTCTCGTGTCATAGTACTGACACCCTTCCAGCTGGGGTTACAGGTTGGACCCCATTAGTTAAGATTCGGGGTATGTCGGTTAGATGACTACTTCTCACAGTCTCAGTTTTAGAATTAGTCTCAGTATAGAAACTCAGCTCAGTAGTATAGAGTAAGGACTGTTAGGTATAATCAATCATTATGATTATCAACAGGCTCAGAGATAACCCGTTTGATAGGAATGGTCTCAAACTCAGTTAATCAGCTTCAGTATCATTAGATTCAGAGATCACCTGCTAGATAGGACTGATCTCCGGCTAAGTTAAATCATATTTATTATTAGTATATACAAAGATCATCCGATAGATAGAACTGATATTAGATTTCAATCGAGCATTCCCATTATCATTAAGTTCAGAGATCATCCGCTAGAGAGGACTGATCTCAACTTTAGTACTCTGCTATCAATATCAAAAGATTTAGTTATTTAGTATCTCAGTATTAGTAGTGAGTTCGGACATCAGTGAAGCAGTATTCGAGTCTCAGTATTCAGAGTCATGGTGATTTCAGTTATGGTTTGTGCATTCATGCATATGTCCCTATTTAGTACTCTCATGTTATTCAGTTAAGTAATTGTTCATGCATAATCCCTTGCATTTAGCCTTACCTTATCTTGCATACTTAGTACATTCCTATGTACTAATGTATTTGCGCTATGGTGTTTTACTTTACACCATAGGTTCAGAAGCACGAGATCCAGGGCACCCTTAGCTGCTCAGTTTCAGTTAGCAGCAGTAGAGCTAACAGTGAGTCCTCATCATTTGAGGATGGTTCTTATTTTATTTTATTATAATTTTTAGTAATTCAGTAGTTGGAGTTAGTTAGGGACATGTCCCATCAACTCCACAATTTAGACAATTTATAGGTTTTTAGACTACAGAGTTTTTAGTCTAGTTGTTCAGATAGATGTTTAGTTTTGATATTGTTAAACTTTATTCAGTTGCATTTTAAGTTTTTGAACCTTATGGCAACTTTTCTCTAGTTTTCTGTATTATACAGTATATCTTGCAATGTTCAAGTATAGGTACCAGAAAAGGGTTAGAGTGTGGTCCTTCGAGAGCATAAACACTGTGTAGCTTTCTTGGTGCCAAACTCAAGGCGTTAAACCTAATTCCCCGTGGCGTATTAAAACCAAAAACTCCAACTCTAGCGGCAAACTTAGGTTGGGGGATTGGTTTTCGAGTCAAGGGCAGACTCCATATAGCCCATGGGGTCGTAGAATTGTAGGGTGTACCACCTAACTCCTAAATAAAATAAAGATTAGAACCACGCTGACATGAATTTTATAAGATTTAAAGTAGCTGCCCATGTATTTAAACTATATCATGCATGATGTTTCATGACTTTCTCTCACCTATTTTATATATTTATAAATACATTATTTTGGATTGCTTTGCGTACCAGTACATATGTACTGACCCCCTATATGTAATACCCCAAACTTTCTTTAAGTCAAATCTAGTCTCCAGAAGAGTTAGTGATGACTTCCTAAATGATTAATAGTTAAATAAGATAGAATTTCCCCTATTTCAACTTTTTATCATTTGGGAAATTGAATTAGCTTTCCAACGATACCAATTTCGTCTAAATCTGGTGTCAGAGTAAAAAGTCATGGACATTTTACAGAGAACTATCAGAGCTGCCCAGAAGCGACGGTCAGGACCAACGAACCGTCGAGCTAGCGATAGACCATCACCCAAGCCATCGCGATTAAGGTAGTAAACTTGGATTCTTGTCAAAAGTGATGGCCAGGACTGATGGACCATCGATCTGGCGATGGACCATCACCCAAACCGTCATAGACAAGGTAGAAAGTTTAGGTTCTGGCCTAGTACGACGGTCAAGACCAATGAACCGTCGAGCCAACGACGGACTATCACCCAAACCATTTCAACTTCCGATCAACAATTTTAAGTCATTTTAAAATGGTATTTAGGTCTTTTTACTTTGAGCCCTAATTATACCCAACCAGAGCTCATAACTTCATTATTCATCTATAATACCAAATTAGGGTTTCTCTCAAAGATCAATCCCTAAGAATAAGAAATCCTAGGTGTTTAGTTCCAAGGAAAGAATTCAAGCTTTCCTCTACCAATCTTTAAGAAATCATTCACCCAAGTATGTCAAGTGTTGATTCATGGATCCCTTTCACCTATGGAGCTCAAGAATCTCTTTTCAAAATCAAAGAATTGTGTATTTATGAATGGTCATGATTTAGTTGAATTGAAATTCATGTCCATGTTTTTATGGGGTTTTGACTCATATTTTAAATTACATGTTCCAATGATTGATTCTAGTATGTGGTGATTTACATAATATTCATGATAAACCCTTGAAATTAAAAATTTAATTATAAAAACATGATAATTAGATGCATTGATGATGGTATAACTAAAGTATGCTCCCCATGTGTTTGATTAAATACCTATGTGGAGGAAAAAGTTTCATTATAGTATGATAGTATGAAATCCCCATTCATGTACAAGTTAATGCGTGTCAAATGTTTGATGAAATGTCCTAGCCAATGAATTATAGATATATGTATAGCCATTGTTGTGTTTTCAAACTTGTACCATGAATTAATTTTATGCTATCGAGTGCTGGGGGGTATTTATACCCGACAATTTAGCTTTGTGCCTAGAGCCAGTGTCAATTTTCAAGATACTCTTAGTCAATCTATGTTCAGTAGAATTTAGTCAGTCTCATGACTCAAGAAAACTCAGTAATCTCAGTCAGTTATCAAATATCAGTAATATTCCATCTGTCAATAGAATTCAGTGAAACTCAGTCCAGTTCAGTCCCGTATATTTAGTTCAGTGTCTATTCAAATGGGAGTATGATTCAGCACCGAGTAATCCCAAGGATGGGAACTCACCTACGAGTAGAGGGTATGATTCTTAGAAGCAATCTGTACTCCAGAACTGTGTAGGAAGCGTAGGTTGAGACATCAAACCAACTAGATGAGGGTAAATGAGGTGGCTTAACCTGTTAGATGAGGTTTCTACCGTTCTTATTAGAGTACCTATTAGATGAGGGTCACTCACAGATTGTCCTTAACAATGGTATGATCTTGACACCCTTCCAATTCGGGTTATAGATTGGACCCCAACTCAGCTATAATAGCTTATTAGGGGCATGTCGGTTAAAGAACTACTTCCCAAAGTCTCAGTCTCAGGTCTTCGTAATAGAACTCAGGTAGTTCTACAGAATTCAAGACTGTCAGATACAGTCACCCAGTACAGTATGAAACTCAACTAGTTCCATCAAAATCTAGATTGTCAGATACAGTCACTCAGTATCAGTAACATCAATTATCAGTAACTCATGATATCAGTATTCAAAATCAGTAGTCATTATTACCACGAATTTAGCTATAATTAATTATTTATGGATATATTCTCACATTCATGTTATATAGTCAGTCAGTATTGTTCAAGCACATAAACCCTTTATATTCAGCCTACATCACTAGCATACCAGTACATTCAATCGTACTGATAAATTTGCGCTGTGGTGTTTTATACCATAGGTTCAGAAATACAAACTCCAGAGTATCAGTAGCATTCCAGTTTCAGCAGTCAAAGTTAGCAGTGAGTCCTCATCATTTGAGGAGTTTATGATTTGATTACTTCATTACTATAGTACTTAGTTTATTTTAGTAGTTAGAGTTAGTTTGGGACATTTCCCATCAACTCCTTATTCAGACAGTATAGTGTTAGAGGCTTTCAGACTACTGTATGTTCAAACAGTTATTTTAGTTGTTTTGGAATTAATATACCATATCTTCAGATGTTATGTTTTATCACATATTTGAACCTTATGGCCTTTCAAAAGTTATTTCTATATTTATACAACATATTATGCAGTTCCCAGTTATAAATATCAGTCATGGGTTAGCTTGTGGTCCTTCAAGGTCATGAGTACTTTGTAGCATTTTGGGTAATAGATTCAGGGTGTTACAAACTTGGTATCAGAGTCTAAGGTTCAACAGTATCCTAGGAAGTCTGAAATGTCACATCTAGTAGAGTCTTGTGCATGGGTATGTTGTGTACCACACTTCTGGACAAGAGGCTATGAGATATTTAAGGAAAGTTTCCCTTCTTTCAGTATTCATGTAATGCCAGTAAGCATAAGCTCAAATATAGACTCCCATTCTAATCCATTTTTCCATTTCATTTACTGACTATGTTTCCCAAAAAGGGCTAACAAAAGGAGAACTGGAAATCAGTCAGTTCATTTGCCCGTTCAGGCAGATTCCCTTGACGAGCATGCCTTTCATGGAGAATTTAGAACCAACTCCTTAACTCTATCTTATTTATTAGTAGCATGGAGCAATCAGTAGGCTATTGTCCCAACCCCTTCTTCAGCCAGTGCTCCAGTGCCAAAATTCAGAGACGACAAATGGGATAGGGCACCAGACCCTATACCTTAGGTCAGTGTTAGCAGTGCTCGAACCTATCCTCTTTATCAGACTTGTGGTAAGAACCATCAAGGTATTTTTAGAGCTAGAAATGACTTTTATTTTGTATGTGGAAAGCCAGGCCAAAGAGTTACAGATTTCCATCTCCATTGCTACCAGTGGGAAATTCCCAAATAAACTTTATGCTCTCCAATCCTGATAGGATTAGGAAAATTCTCCTGATGTGGTCACTAGTACGTTACCAATCTTTCACTTGCATGTTTATTCTTTGATATACCTAGGTTCTTCCTTGTCTTTTGTTACTCCTTACATTGCAGTTGATGTTAGAGTCAGTTCTGAAATTCTAGCAGAGCCCTTATCATTATCTGCCCTAGTGGGTAAAACCATCATAGCCCAGTAGGTATACAGGAACTGATCGGTCATGATATTTCAAAAATTCACCTCAGCAGACTTATTCCAATTAGAGATGACTGATTTTTATGTTATTCTCAGCATAGATTAGCTTCATTCCTACTATGCCACAGTCGACTGCAGGAACAAAGTTGTCCAATTCCAGTTTTCAAATGAACCCATCCTATAGTGAATGGTAGTATTTCAGCATTCAGAGGTTAGTTGTTTCTTACCTTTGGGCACAAAAATGATATCTAAGGGATGTGTCTATCATCTTTTTTGAGTTAAGGAATCTAGTTTTGAAACTCCCAGTCTTGGATTAGTCCAGTAGTGAATGAATATTGCGATGTCTTTACCAAAAATCTTCTCGGAATTCATCTTGAAAGGGAAATAAACTTCAACATTAATATTTTTTTAGATACTTATCCTTTATCTATTCCACCATACAGAATGGCACCATCAGAACTCAGAGAACTAAAAGAAGAGTTGAAAGATCTCTTAAATAAGGGACTCAGCAGGCCCAGTGTTTCCCCAAGGGGTGCACCAATTCTATTCATGCGAAAGAGAGATGGCTCTCTCATACAGTGTATAGACTACCGTTAGCTCCATAAAGTCACGATTACGAAGTAGAATCCACTTCCTAGAATAAATGGCTTGTTTGGCCTACTTCAGGGTGCCTGCTATTTCTCTAAGATAGACAACAGATCAGGCTATTATCAACCCAGAGTTAGAGAATGTGACATTCTGAGGATAGTTATTCAAACTTGGTAGGATCACTTTGAATTCCTAGTCATGTCCTTTAGTCTTACCAATGCCCTAGCAGCCTTCATGGACTTGATAAACCTTGTGTTCAAGCAGTACTTGGACATGTTCTTCATAGTCTTTATAGATGACATCCTCATCTATTCTCGTAGTGAACATAATCATGCAGACCATCTGAGAATAGTATTACAGATCCTCAAAACCTATAAAGTATCATGATATCTATTTATGTCCTACTAGTCAGCTCCATGATTATCGTACATAGTTGTGTACATTAGTGAAAATCATGTACGATTTCAGTTCACAGTATAAGGAGACCCAGTCTACTCCATGGCACGAATTATGTTCCATGAACATAACTTACATTTACACACCTTTCATAGAATTATGTCCATTTCCAGTTCCTAGTATAAGGAGTTCTAGTTTACTAATAGTATGAATCATGTCCCATAAATACAGAACCTTCATAATCAGGTCATGCAGCTCACGACTCATGTACTCCTATCGTGCTTTACAGTATTCTTATCTCACATAACTCATGTTCCACTCCTAGTGATCAGCCAAACTCAGTTTAAGTTATGCATACCCTCAGTTTAGATCCCTCAGTGAATATATGGTGTCGATGTTTATCCCTCAGGCCTCAGTTATAGTGCTATTTCTATAATTGGTATTCAGTAAAGGACTCAGATAGTCCTACAGGACTATGGCTTTCAGTTATCAGTTACTTAGCAATCAAAATTCAGTACTTTAGTACCAGTCTAAACCTCAATTATCAGAAACCAACATTCAGTCCCAGTATGAGTCTCAATTACAAATTTAGTTGCAGTCTCTGCTACAGTCTTAGATATAGTGTTAGCCTCAGCCGCAGTTCAAAAATTAGATCAGTACCACAGTCCAAATTCAGGTTTACTTAACCATAGTGTATAGTTATCAGTTACGCATGTTATCAGTGTTTCAGTACCTTATCTTATAGAATATTTCCAAATCATGTTATACGCCTGGTCTTTCATTCTCAAAAAATACAAGTATTTTATGAATTCATGCTCAGCTATCTCATGTTACTCAGTTAGTCCTTTTTTCATGTTCACAAAAACTCTATATTCTCAGTCCAATTATTCAGACTAAGTACAGTTCAATCTTACATGCCCAGTACTCAGCCATAACTTAGTCAGCAGATCAAATGAGTCAGTTAGTAGGAATTAGTTTTAACAACCAATACTTTAGTCCAACAGTTAGATGAATTAGTTTACAAAATTTCCCATTCTATCCATCTAGTCGCATTATTTAAAGTCTCATGGATGTAACTATTCTAAGATGGACCAATAAAGCATTTGCATCTTCAACTCAGTTCATGTTTCATGACTCAGTCTTAGGTCCTGGATATTCAGTCGCGATTTTGTTTGTGGGTGCCCTGTGCATCATTCTAGTCTCTCTTTAGTATCTCGGCTAAGTCAGCATTCTTCGAGGGACGTAGTGTCCTAAGGGGGAGATACACTATAATCCACTAAACTTTCATTACCTAATAATGTCATTCCCTCTTTATGTAAGGAACCTAGCTTAGAGTATTAGGTATTCATAGGTGGACCCTCAAGCTCCAATCTTAGTCGTAAGCCATATATGTAATGGCTCAGTTCAGTTAACGATACTCAGTCTATGTCACATGTTATAGACTCAGTATTATTCTTATGTTTCTATTCATGCATGTTTTAGTAAAGGATCTCTAGTTTAAGATTAATGACTTTACCTATACAAAGATCTCTCTCATTCCGGGGGAAGGGAAAGCTCAATCCCCGATTGTTGGTCCCTTCAAAATTCTCAGTCGTTTCGGCAAGGTAGCTTATGAGATTGAGTTGCCTTCAGATCTAGGTTAAATGTATCTAGTCTTTCATGTCTCCCTTCTTAAAAAGTACATAGGTGACCTAGCAGTCATAGTCCCTATTAAGGGCATAGATATTCAGAACAGTCTCTCTTACGAGGAAATTCTAGTTGAAATACTTGACTACCACATTTGCAGACTGAGGAAAAAAGAAGTCCCTCTAGTCAAAGTTCTTTGGTGAAATCAGCTTATTGAGGGAGCTACTTGGGAAGCAGAAGCAGATATGCGGACCAAGTATCCTCACCTCTTCTTCGGAAACTCAGACTCAGCCAAAGGTAATAGCTTTCCTTAAGCCTATTCAGTTTCATGTTCAGATTTTAATTACAATCTGAGCATTTTAAAGTACCATTGCATATTCAGTCATGCATTCATGTATCAGCTCAGTCATGTACTCATACACCAGATATGCATGTTTATCTTGATAAATTCAGCTTACTAACGATTCCATTCATGTATTCATGAGTCAGTATTCATGCACAAGATATGCATGCTCAGTATGAAATTTTACTATATCAGAAGTTCCATTCATATAATCATGTTTCAGATATTCATGTCCCTTAAGTAAGATCAGTCGATCAGCTTTCCCAGTTTAGTCAGTCCCATTCGAGGATGAATGTTCCCAAGGGAGAGATATTGTTATATCCCAAACTTTATTTAAGTCAAATCTAATGTAGTCTTTAGAAAAGTTAGTTCTGACTTCCTAAATGATTAACATTTAAATCAGATAGAATTTCCCTAATTTCAATTTTTTATTATGTGGAAAATTGAATTATCTTTCCAATGATACCAATTTTGTCCAAATCTGGTATTGGAGTAAAATGTTATGGATGTTTTACTATGAACTGTCAGAACTACCTAGAAGAGACGGTTAGGACCGACGGACCATCGAGCTAGCGACGGACCATTGCCTAAGTCATCGAGACTAAGGTAGTGAACCTGGCTTCTTGTCAAGTGCGATGTCTAGGACTGATGGACTATTGAGCTAGCGATGGACCATCGCCCAAATCGTCACAAATGAGGCAGAAAGTTTAGGTTCTGGCCAAGTGCGACGGTCCGGACCGACGAACCGTCGATCCAGTGATGAATCATCGCCCATACCATCGCCACTTCTGATCAACAATTTTAAGTTATTTTTAAAAGGGTATTTGGGTTTTTTCCACCCGTTTTGGCCCCTAATTACATCCGACCAAAGCTCATAACTTCATTATTCATCTATAACACTAAATTAGGGTTTCTCTCAAAGATCAATCCCTAAGAACAAAAAACCCTAGGTGTTTAATTTCCAGTCAAAAATTGAAGCTTTCCTTCACCAATCTTCAAAAAATCATCCATCCAGGTATGTCAAGTATTAATTCATGGGTCCCTTTCACCAATGGAGCTCAAGAATCTCTTTTTAAAATCAATGATTTGTGTATTTATGAATGTTCATGATTTAGTTGAATTGAAATTCATGTGTATGTTGTTGTGGGGTTTTGAATCATGTTTTAAACTACATGTTCTAATGATTGATCCTAGTATGTGATGATTTGCATAATATTCATGATAAACCCTTCAAATTACAAATTTAATTATGCAACTATGATAATTAGATGCATTGATGATGGTATAACCAAAGTATGCTCCCCATGTGTTTGATTAAATGCCTATATGGAGGAAAAAGTGCCATTATAGTATGATGGTATTAAATCCCCATTCATGTACAAGTTAATGCATGTCAAGTGTTTGATAAAATGTCTTAGACAATGAATTTTGGATATATGTATGGCCATTGTTGTTTTTTTGAACTTGTTCCATGAATTACTTTTATGCTATGAAGACCTGGGGGTATTTATATCCGACAATTTAGTTGTTTGCCTAGAGCCAGTGTTAGTTTTCAAGATACTCTTAGTCAAGCCATGTTCAATAGAATTCAGTCAATCTCATGACTCAGGAAAACTCAGTAATCTCAGTAATCTCAGCCAGTTATTAAATCTTAGTAATACTCCATCTGTCAATGAAATTCCTTGAAATTCAGTCTAGTTCAGTCCCATATATTCAGTTTAGTGTCTATTCAAATGGGAGTATGATTCAGCACCGAGTGAGCCCAAGGGTGGGAACTCACCTATGAGTAGAGGGTATGATTCTTAGAAGCAATCTTTGCACTCCAAAACTATGTAGCCAGCGTAGGTTGAGACATCAAACCTGCTAGATGGGGGTAGATGAGGTGGCTTAACCTGTTAGATGAGGGTCCTGCAGTTCTCATTAGAGTACCTATTAGATGAGGGTCACTCACAGCTTGTCCTTACCAGTGGCGCAATATTGACACCCTTCCAGTCAGAGTTAGCAGTGAGTCCTCATCATTCAAGGATGTTATGATTTGATTACTTTACTTCTATAGTACTTTGTTTATTTCAGTAGTTGGATTTAGTTGGGGACATATTTCATCAACGCCTTATTTAGATAGTACAGTGTTAGAGGCTTTCAGACTATAGTATGTTCAGACAGTTATTTCATTTATTTTGGTATTGATAAACCATATCGTTAGATGTTATATTTTATTAGATCTTTGAACCTTATGGCCTTTTAGCCGCTATTTCTGCATTTATACAGTATGTTATATAGTGCCTAGTTACAGATATTAGTCATAGGTTAGCTTGTGGTTCTTTAGTGTTATGAGCACCGTGTAGTATTTCGGGTACCAAATTAGGGGTATTACACTTTATCTCAGGATCTGAGGCACAGTCGTACGGTCTCATCCAACAGTAGATTTCTGTGTGTCTGAAGTTGCAGTTGGTGAGCCTTCTTTATTCCAAAGGGCCTGATTTTCAGATTTCATTATTTCTTTCTTTTTATGGTCTACTGGGGGCTTTTTCCCAGTTTTGTCTCAGACTTATGATGGTTATTTTAATGTTAGAGATTTCGCAGATGATTGTCACATGTTTAGAATATTCCAAATTTTCCTTTTAAACTGTTCATGTTTATGAGATTGACCATGGTTCCGTCATGTGTTGTTTTCTACAAATTTTCTTTTACTATATGAATATTGTACATGATTACCAGAATTAGAAGAGTGCTTGGGCATTCATGCTTTGGGATGTTCGTTATGGCTAGGGCCCTAGCTTGGGTCATGACATTAAACCTCTCTAAAAAGAACGACAAAAATGAAACAAAAACTGTGTGCTGTGATTAGATTTAATAGAGATAGGCATACCATACAACTTGATGATTTTCTAATGAAAAGCTGAGCATGATCCTCCACAAAATAAGTAGTCTTCACTGTAAGAAGTGAGAGGACTTAGTCATCCTATCAACTACGACCCAAATATAATAAAGGTGATTCCGAGATCGCAGAAGACCAATAAGCAAATCAATATTAATTACCTCCCACTTCCACATAGGCAACTCAATCTCTTGAGAAAAACTACCATGCCTCAAGTGTTCAACATTCACTTGTTGGCACACCATACTCATGGCTACAAAATTTCCCATTTCTCACTTCATATTATTCCATAAATATATCTCTTCCAAATTATGGTATATCTTTATCGAACCTGAATGAACAGTGTACCTCAACTCATAAGCCTCATCCAAGTTCTGCTCTTACAGCCCATCAAC
This sequence comes from Capsicum annuum, assembly GCF_002878395.1. Lineage (NCBI taxonomy): Eukaryota > Viridiplantae > Streptophyta > Magnoliopsida > Solanales > Solanaceae > Capsicum > Capsicum annuum. The sequence continues at coordinate 84,564,681 of NC_061122.1, forward strand.
ATTGGGAACACACAATCTAACTTAGTACCTCAAGATACTATTACCAGAATCTAAAAAGCCATCACCTTCTTATGACCCACACCATCCTTGATTCTCATTAGAATAGGATTCGAAACCTGCTTCTCCTTCACCTTGGCATATAGAGCTGACTTTATATCTGCTTGAACAATCACACCCAAATCCTCATAGTCCAAAAAAAAACTCGAAGATTATTCAAATTGTGAGTATCCTTCACCCCCTCTCTTCTCCTCATCAACATGAGACAAGCTCCCTATAAATAACCAACTAAGAGCATCAGCAACTGCGTTAGCTTTACCCAAATGATAATAAAGACTCATTTCATAGTCCATGAGCAACTCAACCCATATCTTTTGCCTGAGATTTAACTATTTCTGAATGAACATACACTGTAAACTCTTATGGTCTTAGGGGATATCAGCATGGACCCCATACAGGTAATGGCGCAAAATCTTTAAAGCGAAGACTACCGCCAACAACTCCAAGTAATGAGTCAGATATTTCTTCTCATACACCTTCAACTGGCTAAAAATATATGACACAACCTTAGCCCACTGTATCAACACATAACTCAGTCCCACAGGGGATGCATCATAATAAAAAAAAACCATCAGAACTCTTGGGTAGGGTCAAAATAGAAAAAGGCAATTTATCCTTCAACTTATTAAAACTACCCTCACAAGTGTTGGACCATAGAAACTTTACCTTTTAATTAGTCAACCAAGTTAATTGGGGGAAGCAATAGAAGAAAAGCTCTCCACTAACCTTCTGTATTATCCAAACAAGCCCAAGAAGCTCCGAATATCAATTAGATTCGTGGGTCAATGCCACTTCTTAACCACCAGAACTTCTTGTGGATCCACTATGATCCGTTCACAAGAAACAACAAGATCAAAAAAGGTAACAACATTCAACAAAAAATCATACTTTGCAATATTAGCATACAAACATTATCTTTAAGTGTCTGCAACACTATACGGAGGTGATCGACATAATACTCCTCATTCTTAGAATAAACCAAGATTTCATCAGTAAACACAATTATTAATAGGTCCAAAAAATATTGGGAAACTTGGTTCATAAGATCGATAAACATTGCGAGTGCATTGGCCAAACCAAAGGACATCACCAAAAACATGAGATAACCATATCGAGTTTGAGAAATAGTCTTAGTAATATCCACCTCCCTAATCTTCAACTGATGAAAATCTGATTGAAGGTCAATCTTAGAAAAGTACTTCTCACCATGCAGCTAGTTAAATAGGTCATCAATCCTAGGAAGAGGATACATATTCTTCACTGTCACCTTACTAAACTAATGGTGATCTATACACATTTGAAGAGACACTTTCCTCTTACACACAAAGAGTACAGGAGTACCCCATAGGGAAAAACTAGGGAAAATAAAACCTTTATCAAGAAGATCTTTCAACTTCTCTATAAGTTCTTTCAACTAACTTGGATCCATTCAATAGGGAGGGATAGATATAGGATGAGTGTTTGGAAGAAGGCCAATCCCAAAATCAATCTTCTTATCATGAGGGACACCAGGAAGATCATCGGGAAACACTTTGGGAAGCTCACATATTATAGGGAAAAATTACTAGGAGCGACCCTTAGAATTAAAATCTATAAATTGAACTAGGTGACACAAACATCCCTTGGAAATCAATTTTTTGGCTCTAAGATACGAAATAAACCTTCTAACGGGTACTAGGGAACTACCTTCCCACTTAATCACCAGCTTATTTCGTAATTGGAAACTAACTTTTTGGGTCGTACAATCAAGAAATGCATAGCATAAATGGTTCCAATTCATCCCAAGATAAAATAAAAATCTAGCATTGCCAACTCTATCAAATCTACTAACATCTCCCTATACCATATAGTTACCACGCGACCCCTATAAAATCTCTTAGACATAATAGAGTTACCCACCTGGTTAGACATAAAAGAAGGATCACGAATATACTCTGGACCAAAACCAAAAAGAATATCCTTATTTTGGGTCACATAAAAAAGGGTAGACTCGAGATCTAGCAGAAAATACACATGATGACAAAAAAAATTTAGCATACCATTAAAAACATCAAGAGACGCCTCAGAGTCCTGCCAGGTGGTACCCTTTGGTATAGGAGCTGAAGAAACAATAATAAGGACCTTATTAGCCCTAGTAGCAACATCCTCACAGGGAAATTTTCTTTGAATATGGACCATCAAGTCATATCTAAAATAGTTTTTTCCCCCCTCAACACCAAAAATTGTATAACTGACCATAAAATCTTCAAGGAGGATACGATGGAGCTAATTGGGCCCCATTGGCTTAAGATTGGGTACTTTGTGCCCTAAACCCACTGTTGCTCATGAAGTGGTAATCATTGGATGGATTAGGGTATGGAGCACTAGATGTAGAATATGAATCAAAATTTCCTCACCTCTTCTTAGACCATTGCCTGCCATCTTTATCACTATTCTGCTGGCCTCTACGCTTTTCAGAATACCTACCACTTACTTTGCATTTTACCTATTTCATCTTGTCTCTTTTTTTGATCTTTATCTTACTGCATATACACCACAATCCTAGAGATATAGATATCATTATTAAACAAGGAGGCCTTGCACTCTAGCACCAAGTCTCGAGACACAGCCAAAGCAAACTTCCTCATCCAAGAACTCTTGTTAGACACCAGCTCAAAAGCATAATTGGAACACTGATGAAATTTCAAGGCATACTCTTTCACAGTCATCCTACCATATTTCAGATGCACAAACTCCCCAACTTTGGCCTTCCTTAACTCCTAAGGAAGGAAATAGTCTAAGAAGACACACAAAACTTATCCAATAGTGTCAATTCTGCTTCATCACCACTAGTCTGGTCTCATTTCTTATACCACTGATATGCCACATCTTTCAATTGATATGTGGATAATTCCAGACCTTCAGAGTTGGAAGCATGGATAACTCGAAAATCTTCTCCATCTTATCTACAAATGCTTGAGGATCCTTCTTAACCAAATAACCAGTAAAGGTCAGAGGATTGAGCCTTATAAACTGCCTGACTCAAGTATCCTTAGAAGATCTCACAATAGTACATGTAGGACCGAACTGACTTTAATGAGATGTTACCAACTGGGCAATCAGATAAATAGATCAATAAAACTCAACATTAGAAATTTCTCCTTGGTGCGGTGGGGCATAATCATCATTATCTTGAGAAGGACTAGTAGGGACTGATGGAACTCTATGTACGGCAGTATAATTAAGAGCTAGAGCCTTAGACTGGCTATGAAATCCATAAGTAGGATGAGTTCCATCCACATTATCCTTAGGTGAGACAAAAGAAGTTCCACGAGTATCAGATCTTTGGTGAGGCATGATCAAAAATACAAAAAAATAAAGATTAGGGGAGTTTCAAGACCTTAGATTCTATAGCCCAATAGTAGAACAAAAGAAAGGGAAATATTCCTAAATTTCTCGTACTCTCTCCCTAAAAAATGTGGTGCACTACGGACCTGTGAAAGAGACTCTACTTGACATAACTTTGTGGACACCCAATTGACCATGAAACTAGGCTCTAATACCAACATTGTCATGATTCAAACCAGGGCCTGGCCATGACGAGTATTTTTAGTCCACCAATGACCTAAGACGACCTCCTTTTCTTAGTCAAATAGAATATAACACATCTAACAACAACTGAATTAATAACATATAACAAGATAGAAATCAATAAGTTTAAAAGTATCTAAAAGTGTAACCATCAATACCTAATACATAGTAATATCCTCAAATCCTCTATACCAGAAAATAACTTATGTCGGGACATAGCCTCGACCCTAACAATGACAATAACAATGCCAATATAAATGTAAAGTCTTTAATTCTAACTTATGAAATAAATACCGATAAAATTATTAGGTTTTTTGGAGAATGAAAGATTAATACTTCACTACAATGACCAACTTTGGGATCATCTATCACTATGTAGGAAAAGAAAAAGTGTTTTAAAGCCTTCATCACATGGGGATACAACATTCGAAGACGGTTAGTGGGGTGAGAATTAGCATGTAACTCATGGTACGGGTAAAATAATGTTAGTCAAATGTTCAATTCCAAACTTACTATTCATGTTCACATATATGCATGAATATATATAATAGATGTTAGGGGAAGGAACAAAGTTTAGCATGATAATAAAGCATTATCCTGGACTATATAGCTCAACCATTAAAAGTAGGTACCCATGGGCTATATGGGTTCATCTCCCCTGTTAAAAGGGCCTCAATGCGTATTAGTCACATGAACTAGAGGTGTCAAAAAGACCAGAGAATGTATTGACCCCACATCAATCCTAGATATAAGATATCAATAGTGTGAACCATACAACCGTAATCAAGACCAACCCTCATGTTGGCAAATGTGAGTTTCCAGTATAACTCATTTGAGACCAACAACTTCACGGCTTAGCTATATAACCTCCATTAAGACCAATTAAACCAAGTTTCACATAACCCATTCATTAACGAAGGAATTATACATTAAGGCACACCATAGGTATCGTAATACCATTTATCTTACAAACTCATAAGTATGCCATTATAGTTTCATTAACTTGAGGGAATGCCTTGACCCTTTTTGTTCATTAAATCAAGTTAGAGGAATGCCTCGACCTACTTTAGTTTATCAAATCAAAACATAACAAACAAGGTCTTCAAAATCCATCTCCATAGTTTAATAATTTAGGAAATGAAATAGTATAGGTGTGTAAGTCAAACCAAGTCACAATTCTACAATTCAAAGCCAGTTACACAAGTGGGTTGAGGGAATACAATTTTTCAAAACTAATTTCCAAGTTCAAAATATTAAATTGAGGGATTATATCTACCCCTATTTTAATTCACATATCTATTCACCCCATTAGTTCAAAATAATCAATTCAAAGCATGAATAACTCATTAAAACCATGGGAAAGCAATCACGAGGTATCCATTTCATAACCCTCAACCCATGTAAAACCCAGATTCAAATATATACAATTAAACCATTTAAAAATATGTTTTTCATAAAATAAGATTTGGGTAAGAGTAACATACCTGAAAGTATCACAACTATAGAGAGAAATCACCCTTGATAACCCTAATTGACTAACTTCTTAGAAACCCTAAGTATTCTTGACCTTGGGAGATTGAGATATATTTAGAAGTAATTTTGATTTATTTGAGATCGATAATGATACCCTAAAGGAGTTTTAATTCATGGGTCGTGATTGAGAAAGGCAGGAAATCTCCAAAGTGCCCTTATTTAAAAAACTGAAAAGATTTCGCTAGTGAATATGGGTCATTATACGACTAGTAAGGAATCAATATGACTTATCACCATGATTCGTAGTCAAGGTAGTAGCTCAGTGACCCTTCAATGGTTACCTTATGTGTCGTACACTATGACTCTTGTATCAACCATACGACTCAAAGTGTCATAATCGTACCTTGAGCAGAAAATTATGCCATCATACTGGTTTTTTTATGAAAGGCACACCCTGACTCATAAAGAGCCCATACAACACATTATACACCTCTTATATCAAAGACAAAAAAAGAGGACATTTACTTGTATCCCTATTACTAGGGTCCTATGACCTATATAGACACCTTACGACTCGTAGGGAGAGTCATAAGCTGAAAATGATTTCGAAATCTAAAAACATCTTCAAGGACCTAAATTTAGGGTGTTGCATTTTCTTAATTACTTTATTACTCAAGAGTTTATTGAAGCTAAAACTATGGACTTTATTGATTTAAAGTACGGTAAGATGAGTGTCAAGAAGTATGCTCTAAGGTTTCAGTATTTAGTTCATTATGATTATGAGTTGGTGTCTAATATAAGGTCCCAAATAAGAAAGTTTGCTTTTGGTTTGTCCTAAGATTTGTTTCTAGAATTTAAGGTTACAATGTTGAATTATGATATGGACAACTCCATAATAGTGGTTTATATGCAATAGACTATAGATGGTAAAATAAAAGTAGGAAAAGATGGTATAGAGGCAAAATAAGTAATTAAGATATACAAAGTAGGGTATAGGCTAGTAGAATAGTTAGAGAGATGGTAAATAGCAGACTAAGAAAAAGAAATAGGAAAATTCATATTTGGCTGCTATTGCTCCTTATCAACCTCCAAATGATCATTATTTTCACGCTAGTAGTGGTCTTTAGGCACAGGGTGCCTAGTCTCAAGCCAGTGAAGCTTAGTCACCCCTACCTTATCCTTCTTATCAATCTTGTAGGCATCTTCATCATGAACATTGTAAGAAAGGGGAAATTGGTCCTATAATTATGGTCATCTTGGTCATACACATTGAGATTTCCCTTCAACTAGGGTTTCCACTAAGCTAATAAGGTTTCAATCACCATATATTAAGCTCTTGTGCCAAAGGGTGCTACTTCTAGTGCTGGCACATGCAAGAATTAGGAATTCGAGGCATCTCAAGATGTTGTTACTAGTATGTTATAGCTCTTTTTTGAGATGTTTATTATTTTCTTGATCTTGGTTCTACCCTATCTTATATGACCCCTTATGTGGATGTACACTTAGGTTTTGGTCCCAAAATATTTCTTACCCCTTTTCTGTGTCTATCCTAGTAGGTAATTCTATAGTTTCTACAAAAATCTATAGGGTTTGTATGGAGTGCATCTTTACTAGGGAGACATTGGTGAATTTGATAGAGTCGGATATGGTGGATTTCAATGTTATCTTTGGGATGGATTGGCTTTATTTATGTTATTCATTTTTAGATTATAGGACCCAAAAAGCCAGTTACCATTTCCCTAATGAACTCGTATTAGAATGGAAGGGGAGTTCCTTAGTACCCAAAGGGTGGTTTACTCTTACCTTAGACCTTAGAAAATGATTTCAAAAGAGTATTTGTTTCATATATTTTGGGTTAAGGATTCTAACACTAAAGGTCCCTCTTTGTAATCTGTACCAATGGTTAATGAACTTCTTAAAATATTTCCCAATAATCTTCCTGGAATTTCTCCCTATAGGGAAATAGACTTTGGAATTGATCTTCTATCGGATACTCATCCTATTTCTATTCCTCCTTATAAAATATCTCTGGCCAAATAAAAGGAGCTAAAGAAGAAATTGAAAGATCTTCTTTATAAAGTGTTCATTCATCCTAGTGTCTCTCTTGGGGTGCTCTTATGCTTTTTGTTTGAAGGAAAAATAGGTCTCAACAGATGTGGATAGCCTATCGTTAATTGAATTATGTTACTTTGAAAAATAAGTACCCTCTTTCTAAGATTGATGGCATTTTTTATCAGCTTTAGGGTGCTAGATATTTCTCTAAGATTGATCTTCATTTAGGTCATCATCACTTGAAAATAAGGGAGGTTGATATTCTTAAGACTACTTTCCAAACCCGTTATGGTTCCTATGAGTTTTTGGTTATATTGTTTCGGTTGATTAATTCTTTGGTTGCATTTATGCATCTTATAAATTGGGTGTTTTGGCAGTTTCTTGATTTTTTTGCTATAGTCTTCATTGATGATATCCTGTTGTACTCCAAAAGTTATGTGGATCATATCAATTATCTCTAAATTATGCTGCAAACTCTTAAAGACCAGAGGTTGTATGCAAAATTTTCTAAGTATGAATTTTGGCTAAGTGTTATGAGCTTTCTGGGGTATGTTATTTATCATGAAGGGATCAAGGTGGATCCACAAAAAATTGAAGCAGTTAAAAAATGGCTTAGACCCATGATTCTAACCAATATTAGGAGCTTCTTAGGCTTGTTTGGGTATTATAGGAGATTTGTAGAGAGTTTCTCTTCTATTTTTGCTCTGCTAACTAAGTTAACTCACAAGAAGGTTAAACTAATGTCTTCTGATGCATGCAAATGTATTTTTGAGAGGTTGAAGGATAAGTTGACTTCTACATCAGTTTTGATCCTACTCAAAGGTACTGATAGTTTTGTTGTGTATTGTGATGCGTCCCATGTTGGACTGGGCTGTATCTTGATACAGTATGGTAATGTTGTGGCCTATGCTTTTAGGCAGCTTAAGTTTTAAAAGTGGAATTTTTTTCTCATGACTTAGTGTGTCGGTTGTAGTTTTTACTTTGAATATTTGGCGCCATTATCTGTATATGGTACATGTGGTTATTTATTCAGAATATAAGAGCTTCCAGTATGTATTTATGCAAAAAGAGTTGAATCTCAAGCAAAAGCGGTAGCACAAATTGCTTAAAGATTAGGATAGAAGGTTGTCTATATAGAGCTAATCTTATGTTGATGAGGAAAAAAGAGGATTGGTGAGGGATATTCATAGGCTAGATAACAGGTGAGTTCATCTTTTAGACTCTAAGGATGGAGATATAATTATTAAAGAAATGGTTAAATCATCTCTTGTTGCTGAGGTGAAGGAAAAGTAGGCTTTAGATCCCATATTTATGTAGATTAAGGATGAAGTGCTTAAACAAAAGGTTATGGTATTCTAGATTAGGGAGATAGTATTCTAAGGTATTAAGAAATATTGTTCGTTCCTTATATTGATGGGCAATGGGATATGATTTTTACTGAGGCTCATAAGTCCAGATATGCAGTTTATCCGCGTTCTGCTAAGATGTATTATAACTTGAAAGAACTCTACTAGTGGAATAATATGAAGAGAGAGATGGAAAATTTTGTTACTAAATGTATGGTTTGTTAGCAAGTTAATGTTGAGCATTCGAGTCCTCATTGCATATATCAAGACATAGAGTTGATCATATGGAAGTTTGAGATGATTAATATGGATTTCATTATGGCTCTTCTATGGTCTCTCAATCAATATAATTCTATTTGGGTCATTGAAGATAGAATGAGTAATTTTGCATACTTCTTGCCTATGAGGACTAACTACTCGGGAGAGAATTATGCTAAGTTGTTCATTCAGGAAGTTGTGAAGTTGATATGAGCCTGTCCTTCATTTCAGAATGAGGTATCCAATTTTCTTCTTACTTCTGGAGTTTTTTCAGAAATATTTGGGTACACATGTGAACCTTAGAACAATTATCTACCCTCAAATAGATGGACATCGGAATGTACTTTTCAGGCTTTGGAGGATATTCTAAGGGCCTGTGTGATTAATTTTAAATGTATTTGGATTGATCACTTACCTCTAATTTAGTTTTCTTACAATATTAGTTAGTATTTCAACATCCAAATTGTTCTATTTGACGCTCTTAAGGGTGAAAGGTGCAGTTCTCTTATTAGGTGGTTTGAAATGGATGAGACTAGGTTGTTTGGTCCTGACATAGTTAACCAAGCCATGAAGAAGGTAAAGCTGGTTAAAGAAAGACATAAGACTGCTCAAAGTTTCCAAAAGACTTATGCAGATGTGACATGAAGGGATTTGGAGTTTTTAGTAATTAATTAGGTATTCTTGAAGGTGTTTCTTATGTAAGGAGTCATGAGGTTAGGGGAGAAAGGGAAGCTCAGTCCTCGTTACATTGGTCCATTTTAGATTTTGAGGATTAGGAATGTTGCGCATGACTTAGATTTTCCTACAAGTTTAGCTTTGATTCATCCTCTTTTTATGTGTCCATACTGAAAAATAGTAAGGCTGATCCTTGCTTGATAGTTCCTATTGAGGATGTTGGTGTAACAGATTCCTTTTCTTATGAGGAAGTACTAACTGAAATATTGGCTAGGCTACTTTATAGGTTGATGACTAAGGATGTAGCCTCGATGAAGGTTCTTTGGGGAAACAAAGACAGAAGAAGCTACGTGGGAAGATGAGAAAGATATGAAGGCCAAGTATTTGTGCAGATTCACTGTGTTGGATGAGAGTGCGTAAGGTAAGAGTCTCATTTCCCTCTTGTCACATTTCAAATTTGTCATTTAATTCTGATGTATTCTTGCTATTCTCATACTAAAAGTGTCCTAACTCATCATTCGGGGATGAATGATCCTAACGGGGGATAATGTAAGACCCCTTACAATTTTGGTAATTTATTTTTTACCCTCCCACATGTGTAATGTCAATTTTTGACTATAATTAGTTTTAGGGGTGTCAAAAGGGTGTTTTGGGAAAGTTTTAAATTTTTTGAAAGGGGTTCGAGGTTATTTTAGGACCTCAAGGAAGTAAGCCTCTGCGATAAGGCCATATGAAACGACCCATATTTCGGGATGGAATATAGATCGTTATTCGTATGCATAAATGTTCCAAAAGCCTCCTGATTGATTGAGTTTTGATGTGCGTCTGAAATTTTGTTTGGATTTAATTCCAATGGCTCACCGCGATTGAGCTGTGTCGCGGTGAGAATAGCGATGCGAATGCCATCACATCACGGTAGTGACCAAATTGAAAATTGTCCAATTCCAGTGGGTCACCGCGATTGCACCGTGTCGCGATGAACTCCTAAACAATAATTTTCAGAAACCAGTAAGTCACCATAATTCCACCTAGTCGTGGTGGGTATCGCAATGACACGATCACTGCATCACAGTAAGCCTACAAGATAGGATTTGTTCAATAACTTTTAAGTTCAAGGGTAGTCTCATCTTTTTGCCAACAAGTCCTAACCATATTATCTGAGTATTAAACCATTTTTAGGGTAGATTATGCCTATTTTTACTCAAAATTATCAAGAACAAAAGAACCCTAACCTCTCTTCAAAAGATCTAGAGCCTATATTCTAAGTTCAAGAAGAGTGTTAAGATTGCAGTTCTAATTCTCAAATTAAACTACTTAAGGTACGTTGGGCTGTCCTTAAAACTCTATGGGCATAAATTGTGGTTTTATCAATCTTTGAAAGCACGATGTGATGTTTGTAACAAGGGTTGGAACAATTATTTTGAAAAGCCATGTTATGGAAACTTTTTTATTAATATATATATATATATATATATATACTGTTATGGTCTTGAGGCCTTCCCTTGAAATTGTTTTTTTTACGTATATATGTAAGTATGCGTTTTTAGTTTATAAAGATTAAATTGAGAGCATGAAGGATTAAACCCCTCTCGTGTTGCATTACTCTTGACTTCACATGTTATGGGTTATGACATTGTATCATTAAAAGCATGAGATAAGTGTTTTAAATATTGTTATGAACTTGATCTTGTCTATGAATTAGATTTCGTATCAAACAACATTTTATGGTTTGTAAATGCTAAATAAGCTTATTGAAGGAATTTCATGGTTTATTACATGAGGAGTGACCACCACGGGTTTGTGAATTGAAATTGAGGATCTTTGCCTATGTTTTCATGAATTTCACGATATGCAACTTCATATATTGTTTAAATAGTTTAGTGGTCTGAGAATAATGTTTTAAAAGAGAAGACTATAACATGATAATATTTAGCTTAGAGATACGACTTGCAAGTCAACGGTATGACGATACCATATAAATGAATGCCATAATAGAGTAAGAGATTTGATGTGATTTCAGAGAATACATGTCTTAAAATAGTTAAAATGGGCTTGAAGAGGGTTAGGTTCTTGCTCAAAGAAGGATTGACTTCAAATAACTCCTAGCCCAAAATAGTGTTTTACCGATACGAGTTTCATTATGTCCCCAAGAGGGACCATACACTGGCCTAGTGCCCTGTGGTATATCAGAGACAGAGACTCCAACTCTTGCGGCAAACTTGAGTTGGGGGCTTGGCTGCCGAGTCAAGGGAATATTCCTTATAGCCCGTGGAATTTCAGAGTTGCAGGGTATACCTCCTAGCTCAAAAGTAATATAGAGCATCAAACTACATTAACAATAATATTTTTAGCTTATTAAAGATTGCCCATATATTTAAACTATATCATACATGATGTTTCATGAATTTCTCTCATCTATTTTATATATGTATAAATTCATTATTTTGGATTGCTCTACGTACCAATACAAATGTATTGACCCCCTATATTTCAAGGTCTGAGTCTCAGTCTAGAGGTCCTGCTAAGCCGTAGTGTTTGTCAGAAAGAAATGAAGTGTGTAGTTGGTGAGCCTTCTCTATTCTGGAAGGCCTATTTCTTTTCAGATACTTATTTTTTATTTTGGTTTAGGTCCACTGGGGGCCTTGTCCCAGATCTAGATAGTTTATTAATTTCTTTTGAAGTAGAGATTTCGCAAACTAAAATAGATGTTCTCTAGATGTTGATGGATTTCTTTCTATATTTTTAGGCTAAACTTAGAGTATGACCATGATTCCATTTTATTAAATTTCCGCATCTTCTCTTTATTATATGAATGTTGTGTATGATTACCAGATTTAGAAAGGCACCCTGGCCTCGATGGTAGGGGATGTGCTTCACGGCTAGGGCCTCAATTCGGTTCATGACAAATTTGGTATCAGATCATATTCATGGTCCCAGGGTGTCTACAAAATCACATCGAGTAAAGTCTTATTTATGGGTGTGTAGCGCGCCACACTTATCGGAAGGAGGCTACTAGAAATTTAGGAATGTCTCCCTTCTTTGCAATTTAGCTCGTGCTGTAGAGTCTGATATGTCCCCTAATCAATAGTCTCTTGTATTTCAGAAAAGCTATCATGGGAATGATCAGAATGCCCAAATAGAAGATGTCTATCCTACCCATGTGATGATGACACGTAGCAGGCTCATACTCCTGAATTTGTTGCTGCTCCAGGAGTCCCTCCTATTCAAACCAGTCCACCCAGGGCACCTAGGGCTCCCCGGTCTAGGACTAATCACACCCAACCTCCTTAGAGAGACATATCAAATGCTAAGTTCAGATATTCGATACATATGGTTGCACAGTTGGTGGCATCACAGACCCGACAGTTAGAGGATATTGGGTCTGTGTCTGGTGAATTCGAGACTACATGGGTGGGTCAGTTTATGAGGTTGAACCCAGCTAAGTTTATTGGTACAAAGGTGGAGGAGGATCCACAACAGTTCATATATAAAATGGAGAAAATATTTTGACTGATGCATGTAGATAAAGTGAAAGGGGCTGAACTAGCGGCTTATAAACTGAAGAAGGTAGCAAATCAGTGGTACAATGAGTGGGAAGATTCGAGGGGTGAAAATGTTGAGCCTTCTATATGGGGCAAATTTGTGGAAGCTTTCCTGGACCAATTCTTCCCCAGGAGTTGATGGAGTCCAACGCTGAAGAGTTTATGAATTGGAAACAAGGAAAGATGACTGTTAACGAGTACACTCTAAAATTCAATCAACTATCCCGCTATGCTTTAGAATTGGCAGGAAACATGAGGGCTCGTATGAAGAAGTTTACATTCAGTTTTTTGGATGACTTGGTGTTGGAGTGCAAAGGGGCAATGTTGAATAGAGATATGGACTTCCCCAGATTATCTATTCACATGCAACAAGTAGAGGAGCAGAAGGAGAGGGTTGCTAAAGCAAGGGAGAAGGACAGATAGACCAAGAGGTCCAGACTGACATATAAGAACTACAGTCAGCACCAAGATGGTAATTAGGGTAACAGGTGGCCAAATAAAGTGTTTTAGGGTAATGCTCAGTCTGCAGCCAGCACTTCAACGCCCAGACCCCCAGCTGATGAGCGGTTTAATAATTTCTATCCTAGCCATGGATTGAGAGTACAGGGAATGCAGTCGCAAGGGAGTGTGGTACAACCTGCTAAGTCATACCCTCGATGTAATAAGTGTGAAAAGTACCAACCAGGAAGGTGTCAGTTTGCCACAATGGTATGTTATTCTTGTGGCCATCCAGGACTTATCCAGAGAGATTGCCCAACAACGAAAGGTAATATTGGGGAAGCTAAGTCAAAATCTAATTCCTCTATGCCACCACCACCTTCAAAAGGTGCAACTTCAGCTACCAAGAGCAGTCGCAATCGATTATATGCCTTGTCCAATCGCCTGGATGCAAAGGCGTCACCAAATGTAGTCATGGGTACATTATAGATTTTCTCCCATGATGTGTATGTGCTACTTGATCCTGGATATATCTTGTCTTATGTGACCCCTTAAGTGGCCGTTGGTTTTGGTTTCGAACCTAAAAATATTCCTGAACCCTTTTCTGTCTCCACTCGTATTGGTCACTCTGTAGTGGTTAGGAGAGTGTACAAAAATTGTGTAGTGTCAGTTTGTAATCATAATACTATGGAAGACCTTATATAGCTTGACATGACTGACATTGATGCTATCTTAGGAATGGGTTTGCTTCACTCGTGCTATGCCTTACTAAACTGTAGAATCCAAAAGGTTACTTTCTCTTTTCCAAACGAATCTGTGATAGAGTGAGAGGGGTATTCTTTAGCACCTAAAGATAAATTTATCTCTTATCTCAAATCCCGTAAACTTATATCTAAGGACTGTTTATATCATCTTATTTTGGTCAAGGACTCCAGTGCTGAAAGTCCGTCTCTCCAATCTGTCCCCATAGTAAATGAATTCCCAAAAGTTTTTCCCGATGATCTTCCACGAATACCACCTAATAGAGAGATAGATTTTGGCATTGACTTTTTATCAGACTCTCATCCTATTTCTATTCCGTGATACAGGATGGATCATGCAAAATTGAAAGAGTTGAAAGAACAATTAAAAGATTTTCTTAGCAAGGGCTTTATCCATCCTAGTGTTTCTCCCTGGGGTGCACCTGTACTCTTCGTGCATAAGAAAGATGGTTCCCTCCACATGTGTATAGACTACAGTCAGCTGAATATGGTCACTATTAAGAACAAATTTCCCCTTCCTAGAATTTATGATCTCTTTTACCAACTTCAGGGTGCTAGGTGTTTTTTAAAAATAGACCTTCATTTGGGTTATCATCAATTGAAGATAAGGGAGGAAGATATTCCCAAAAAAACTTTCCGAACCTAATATGGCTATTATGAATTCTTAGTTATGTCTATTGGATTGACTAACGCCCCTGCAGCTTTCATTGATCTAATGAATAGGATTTTCCATCAGTTTCTAGATCTATTTGTCATAGTTTTCATTGATGAAGTTTAATTTATTCTAACAGTGGGGAGGATCATGCCAATCACCTTTGAATTATTCTTCAGACCCTTAAAGATCATACATTGTATGTAAAATTTTCCAAGTGTGAATTCTGGCTTTGTGCTATTGCGTTCTTGGGGCATATTGTGTCTAGTGAAGGAATTAAAGTTGATCCCCAAAAGATTGAGAAAATGAGAAAATGGCTCGGACTCATGACTCCGAATGATATTTGGAGATTCTTGGGTTTGGCGGGGTATTACAGAAGGTTGTAGAGAGTTTTTTATCCATAGCTGCTCCACTTAACTGGTTGACATAGAAAAAGGTAAATTTTGTGTTGTCTGACTCTTATGAGAGTAGTTTCGAGAAGTTCAAAGACAGGTTGACTATTGTACCTGTTTTGACTCTTTTAGAAGGTACAAAGGGTTTTGTGGTATATTGTGATGCGTCTCAGGTGGGAATAGGGTGTTACTTATGCAGCATAGCAAGGTGGTAGCTTATGCATCTAGAAAGTCAGAGGTGCGTGACTGAAATTACCCCACCCATGACTTGGAGTTAGTGGTTGTGGTATTTGCACTTAAAATATGGCAGCGTTATCTGTATGGGGTACATGCTGATATATTTACTGACCGCAAAAGTTTACAGTATGTTTTCTCATAGAAAGAACTGAAGCTCAGACAGAGGCATTAGTTGGAACTGTTAAAGTATTATGACGTGATCCTGCACTATCATTCGAGAAAGGCGAATGTAGTGGATAATGCCCTCAGAAGATTGTCTATGGGTAGTCTTTCTCATTTTGAGGAAGGAAAGAGAGAGATGGTGAAAGATATTCACCGGCTTGCAAATCTATGTGTACAACTTCTGGATTTTGAAAAAGACGGTGTAGTTATGTATGAAATAGCTAGATCGTCCTTATGTGCAGAAGTTAATAAGAAATAGGCCGAGGATCCTATCTTGATGCAGATTAAGAAAGATGTGGGTCAACAGAAGGTGATGTTCTTTGAAATTGGCGGTGATGATATTTTGATGTACCAAGGCAGGATGTGTGTACCGAATGTGGATGTTTAGTGAGAGAGGATCCTCGATTAGGCCCACACTTTGAGGTATGTTGTTCACCCAGGCTCTACCATGATCTTAAAACTATATATTGGTGGAATAATATTAAATATGATGTTTTTGATTTTGTTTTCAAGTGTTTGAATTGCCAAAAAGTTAAAGTGAAACATTTGAGACTAGGTGGTATTTCCCAAGAGATAGCCCTGCCTACGTGAAAATGGGATATGATCAATATGGACTTCATCATAGGACTTTCAAGGTCTGGAAATCGATATGATTCCATTTGGGTAACCAAGTCAGCTCACTTTCTTCCTGTGAGGACTAACTATTCGGGAGAAGATTTTGCAAAGTTTTACATTGAGAAAATAGTTTGCTTGCATGGGGAACCTGTGTCCATTATATCCGATTGAGGTACACAATTCTCTTTGCAGTTTTGGCGATCTTTACAGAGTGGCTTAAGTACCCAAGTGAACCTGAGTACTGTATTCCACCCTCAGACCGATGGGCAAGCTGAATGCACCATTCATACCCTAGAGGATATGTTGAGGGCCTGTGCAATAGACTTTAAAGGTAGTTAGGTAGATCATTTTCCATTGATAAAGTTCGCCTACAATAGTAGCTGCTATGAAAGCATTAAGACTACACCTTTTAAAGCACTTTATGGGAGGAGATGTAGATCACCGATTGGTTGGTTCAAATTTGGTGAGAAGTGGTTGTTTGGGCCTGACCTTGCTCATCAGGCAATGGCCAAAGTAAAGATCATTAGAGAACGACTTAAGATAGCTCATAGTTGTCAAAAGTCCTTCGCTAGTGTTAGAATGAGGGAGCTAGAATTTGAGATTGGTGATTGAGTGTTTTTAAAGGTACCCCCTATGAAATGAGTCATGAGATTCTGGAAGAAAGGAAAGTTGAGTCCTCGTTATATAGGACCATATCATGTTATGAGAAGGATAGCTGGAGTTGCTTATGAGTTAGAATTACCCATAAGTCTGGTTTTCGTTCATCCTGTATTTCATGTATCCGTGTTGAAGAAGTGCATTGGAGATCATTCCCTAGTATTTCCTGTAGGGGAGATCAATGTGAAGGACTCTTTATCGTACGAGGAAGAACCTATTGCAATCTTGGATCGCCAAGTTTGAAAGTTGAGGAGTAAAGAAATAGCTTCGGTCAAGGTGATGTAGAGAAATAAAAAAGATGAGGAGGCTACTTGGGAGTCGGAAGTTGATATGTGTGCGAGGCACCCAACTCTTTTTGTGGCCATGGATAATGATTTAGGAGGTACAAATCCTATATTACTCCTTTTCCTTCATTTAATTCTTCTTTCATTTCAAACCTTTATGTCATTCCCAATTCTCCTCGTAGGATTAACACCCTAAAAACAATTATTTTTACTTTAAAAAACGTCATCTATAATCATTCTTAGAGGAAAAGAAAGGGAGAAAATCACCTAGGGTTCAAGGTTCCTAAACTACAAGCGTCGATTTATACCATATTCTCTCAACTAACATATATATTGAATGATTCTAACACGTATGGGCCTAACGATGTTGTTTTTAGAAACTTTAAATTGTACATGTATATATATGATATGGGTATTGAAATTATTTGAAGAGCTTGAATTATGAACCCCTCCTTTATGTTAAAGAGTTATGTTTCAAAATTGTTGGGGGTTACTAAATGTATAATAAACAGATTGATTTTTTTAGTGCTTCCTTTATCAAATTATTTGTTGTTTATTTATACAATTTTACAGATTATCTTTTGTACTCTAAATGCCCTTATTTTCCTATGAGAAGTGTTAGAATTTGAATGAGATAACCATTTAGGATTTGAGTCTTGAAAGAAAAATATTTTGATTACAATTTTATATCCATTTCAAAATAAAAACTTTTATTAGATATTTGAATTATTATAGTGGTCAGTGACTACGACGATGATATGATAGAATTTATCTGGCTTACAAGTCTAGGTAAGTCGATGCCATTGTAGATAATTCACTTAAATAAAAAAAGATGAATTTTATCGGAACAATTCATGATTTTAAGAGGCTAAATATGGGCTTAAAGAGAGTTAGATGGTTAACCAAGAAGGCAGAGGTTTAATAACTCATTGCTTGAAATTGTATTTTTCTGACGTGGGTTTATTATGTCTTAAAATATGAATTATACATTTGCTTTGTGATTTTTGGGCATATTAGAGAGTAGAGACTCCAACCCTTAAGGCAAACTTGGGTTAGGGCCTTGGTCGATGAGTTAATGTCAGACCTATATAACCATGGGTAGTAGAGAGTTCAAGGATGCCATCTACCTCAGAATTAAAAAAAAAGTTGAGTATATTTTTTGAGATTAAGTTTTTAAATATGCCTATGTATTTTGAATTCTATTTTGTTAATTTTTAATGCTTTTGTTTATTTTCTATTACATATATGTTACGTTGAGTTGTTCTACATGGCAATACATTGTAAGTATTGACCATCCTCTGGTGGATACATTGTCTTATAATGTAGGTTCTGAGGCTCGATCCCGTGGTCCAGCGCAACATTAGAGTTTTCCTAAAGTTTTAGAGTTGGTGAGCACTATATATTCCAAAAGAAAATTATTCATATGTTCTGCTCTTTATGTGTTGAGGGATGGCCTTGGCTCAGCGGTAAGCTTGCTTACCGTGGTGTGCCAGGGTCGGGGGTTCGAAACGCCCCTCCAGCGAAGCTGGGGTGAGGGCGCGTAGGTCAGGCTCGAAGTGGTCCCCCCTCCCCGACACCTACGGAGTAGGTATGAACCAGGTCGTCCCTTTCTGGTCTTTATGTGTTATGTTCTGGTTGGGAGCCTTGTCCCAGTTTAGATAGACAATCACTAATAGAGGCTTCATAGAATGGATTGGGTTAATGTTTTTTTACGACTTTATTGACAGAGTTTGCTCAAAGGACTTTCTTGAAGTTATACTATATTTTTCCATATTTTATATTAATTACGCTTATGATAGTATGTGAGGGTGTCTCTCGGGCCTTTATGGTTCAGGTTATTCATCGCGGATAATGCTTTGGCTGGGGTCGTGAAAGTTTACTAATTCACAATTGGGTTCCGATTACTTGTCATTAATATAAGTGTTTTAGTCCTATTCCTTCACAAGTTTGTTGTACTACATCTCCATTTAATTCTTTTGTAAGTGAATCAACCAAATTCTTAATTGATCTCACATACACTACAGTTATAGTTCCATTAGTAACTAACTCTCTTATATAAGCATGCTTTTAAGCTTATATATCTTGATTTTTTATTATACATTTTATTGTGAGCTACTATCACAATATATGGAAATGGCTGAAATAGGTTGTGCCCATAACATTATATCTAGTACATGTTTCTTAGAAATTCTTCTTCCTTTCCAGTAGCCTCTGGTGCAATGAATTTAGACTCCACTGTGGAATAGGTAATATAAGTTTGTTTTATTGATGCCCCACTAATGATGGCACCCTCAAAGTTAATATCCAACCTAAAGTGGACATAATATCATTTATACTTGTTATTCAACTCGCATCAGAATACCCCTCTTATGAGGTGGGATAACCATTATAACAAATGGCCAACTATATTTTTCTTTAAATATCCAAGTACTCTATTTATAGCTTTCCAATGAAAGTTACTTGGACTACTTTTAGACCTTGTAAGTTTACTGATGACAAATGCTATATCAGGCCTAGTGCAGTGAATTGCATAGATCAAACTACGTAAAACACTTGCATACTCTATTTGAGCAATTTTTCTTCCTGTATTTTCAACAAGCCTCATTATTCAATCATAATGAGTTATACTCCTCTATACCCGAATGATTGAACTTTCTATGTATCTTATCAATATAATGGGCTTGTGGTAAAGACACTCTCTTATTATTTATTTTGACTTTGATACCTAAGATAGTATCTATTTCATTCAAATCATTCATTTAAAAAATGACGTTTTATTTTTCTTAGAGTCAGAAATTCCAAGAATGTTCATACCAAAAACCATCATGTCATCAACATAAAAACAAATGTCAACTCCATAATCTTCAATAATTTGGGATTAAATACATTTTTCAGCAAAATTATTTACAAATCCATTTGATAATATCATGCTATCAAAATTTTCATGTCATTGTTTGTGTGCTCGTTTCAAACCATCAAGAGACTTTATTAGCTTACAAAATTTATGTTCTTAGAAAAGAAGAACAAATCCTTCCTTCTGTTTCATATAAATTTCATTTGTTAAATATATAATTAGGTAAGCAGTTTAAATGTCCATTTGATGTACGTAGAGATCATATAATATTCTAAAGACAAGAGTACTCTTGTAGATGTTATTCTTGCAACCAAATCATATGTATCGAAGTAGTCAATTCCTTCTTTCTGAGTAAAATCTTTTGTAACTAATCTTGCTTTAAAGGTTTGTATAGAACTATTTGAATCATATTTTCTCTTAAACACCCACTCACTACCTATAGTTTAGATACATGAGGCAAGTCAACTAAAATTCAAGTATTATTGGACACCAATGAATCCATTTCATCACTAATAGCCTTTTTCCAAAAGAAAACTTCTCTTGAAGAAATGAATTCTTAAAATATCATAGGATTTTTATCTGTATTAAACAAAATAGGAATTTGAATGCAAACATTCATTCCATCACCCTTCACTGGAAAGATAAAGTGTGGATCACAAGTTTTTTTTCTTCCCAAACTCTTAGACTTTTTCTTTGCTCTAGATGAGTATTCTCACTCTTCCTTTTATGAGAAATAATTTTAAAATGAGACATTTTTAACTCATCAATACCACTATGATATGCTTCAGTCTATTTCTCATTAACAATGTCATTTAGCAATTAACTTTTTTAAATATTCAACATTAATAGATTCTACAACAACGTTAGATTCTAGACTGAGAAGTCTATATGCTTTAGAATTTTGTGCATATCTTATAAATATATATTTTATTCTTCTAGGACCCAATTTTATCCTTTGATGAACAAGAAATCTATAAAAACATCCCACACTTTAAAATAACCTATATTTAATTTTATACCATTCCAAAGTTCATAAGGAAAAAAATGCAAAATTTTTGAAGGTACTCTATTTAATATATGACAAGCAGTAAGTAATTCTTGACCTCACAAATAGTGATATAAATTTGAATTTAGCAACATAGAGCTAACCATATCAACTAAAGATCTATTCTTTCTTTCGGTCAATAATCTTTGTTTTGGTATTCGTTTGATATCCAACAAATAATTGTGTTCCTCACACTTTTGAAAAGATTAATATTTTTTTATAAGGATATAAACATGTGTAAATCTAGTAAAAATATCTATAAAAGTAATAAATTTTCTTTTGCCTACTCTAGTTAATTCTATATCTAATTCACATAAGTCAAAATACACTAAGTGTAAGATTTCTATAAACCTTTCAACTTTACAAAATGATTTCGTAGTCATTTTTTATCGAATTCATATTTCACACTTTTCTACATGTTTCAGTTTTCAAATAACATAATTATTTTTAGACATATAATTTAATGAGCAAAAATTTAAATGTCCTAATCTTGCATGCCATAAGTAAGAATCAAACACAGCGGTATAACCGAAGCGTAGTTTATTGCATTAACGCATAACTTTAACATGTCATTGTTGTGATATCCTTTCCCTACAAACATACCACTCTTAGACACAATTACAGGATTAGACTCTATTACAATCTTGAAATCTCTCTTAGAAAGTAAATTAGCAAAAACTATGTTCTTTATTTTTGCTAGAACATAAAACATTTTAAGAAGAGTTAACTTTGGCCTTGATCGGAAGTTTAGTTCAACTG
The DNA here is from genome assembly GCF_002878395.1 of Capsicum annuum. Classification (NCBI taxonomy): domain Eukaryota; kingdom Viridiplantae; phylum Streptophyta; class Magnoliopsida; order Solanales; family Solanaceae; genus Capsicum; species Capsicum annuum. The sequence continues at coordinate 84,586,510 of NC_061122.1, forward strand.
ATCCTTTTCCTGCAAGTTTAGTAGTAACATGGTTGCCCATTAACATCTTTTCAAAATCCTTTACCTTAGAAAGTTTTGAACATAATATTTTTTTGAAAAACATGAACTGTTGCACCAGATTTCAACCACCAATCTTGATTTTTTGAGGTTGTATCATCCATGTTCAATACTTTGACGGCTTTCATTGATGCATTAGAGATCATAACAGCCAGTCCTTGTGAAGAAACTTCAGCAACATTAACCTTCTTTGGATTTTTATAGTTTTTAGACTTTCTAATTTTTCAGGCTCTCTATGTCATGAATGAAAACTTATTCCTTCTTTCTTAAACTTGCAATCTCGAATCTTTTGGCCTTTCTTTCCACAATAATAACAATATATATTCCTTCTTTTTTTATCAAGAGACATGTATGAAACTTTTATATTCTTATATAAATGTACAAGTACACTTAATTAACTTATTCGACTTAATTGTATTGTCCTTATATGGACTTAATGGTTCCTTTAAACCAATAATATGGGAGAACCCATATATTACAACCATATCCCAGGGTTTAATTTTTGGAAAATTATGGATCACGTGTGAGTTGTATTTTGTTTACAAATTAGGTTTTAAGATTAGATTTTTTTTAGTGTATTAATTTATGAAATAGTTTTCATTATATTCATACTCTTATGAGGGTTATATATATTTAAACAAATTTTGAACATTTCGAATTTGTGAGTAAGGACAAGGCACTTATGGACTAGTGACATTTGAATTCATTGGTTGAGGTAGGTTACGATTTAATTGGAGTTTAAAATTGATTTAATTATGTGTATGTTCCTAATTGAATGTTAATTGATTGGTCTTCGAACATACTTGATTGTTGAGACTCGTATAAATAATAATTGAAAATTTACTTGATAAAATTGTCTTATGACTTTAAATGTACTTGTAAACTTAGTACTATATACTGTATCCTGAGAGATAGTGTTAATTTGATAAAACATACCTAATATGGTCATGGAGGACCGGGTATCACGCTGGTACGAATATGATATTAATATTACATATTTATGGAGGGTAGGGTACTATGCCGGTATGAATATGATATTGATATTATTTGTTTATGACGGATCGGGTACAACAATGGTACGAATATGATATTTATATTACTTGTTTTGGAGGATAGGGTACCACACCGGTATGAATATGATATTGATATTATTTTTTTATGGAGAATCGGGTACAACGTCGGTACAGTACATGAACATAGATTGTTCCTTACAGGTCATGACTAGTTGAAAAAAAATAAGTCCCTTAGCATGCGAGTACAAATTTGTATTGATTCAAGAGTTTTTGGTTTTTAATAAGTTGATAACCAACTAATGTTTTTCAATTGCGAGGCTTAGAAGGATGTGGTTATCACATATGGAATGGTTGTTGATTTTGCAGATGTTTACAGTGTGGTTGATACACTTGATGGTTATGCGGCTTATTTATAAGTACTGATTGATTTGTTATTGATGTATTTTTTATTCATTGAATACTTGTTATGTGACGATGCATGTCTACTTATTATTTGATTTATGTTGTGTACATGTTATTAAATTGAGTTGACCTATGATATCTACCAATACATAGTGGTTTGTACTGATACTACCCTGTATTCTTCTATTGTTGAGTGTAGAAAGTATTTCAGAAGCTTAGATAAATTTCAACTCTAAAGTTTGATAGCAGATCTTGATCCAAGAGTGAGCACTCCATCTCCAGGCTGCCATGGGTTATTTTATTTGTTCTTATCCATCTTTTGGGAAATGAAACATTCTTTATTTACTTTAATTTTTGATATTTCTTTTACATATGATCATTGTTAGAAGTTCTTGTACGATAACTTTTGGGTCTTGGGGATTTCAGTGAGTAGTTTCTTTAATTTTTGCATTAATAATGCTTAACTCAAGATTATTGTGTTTAAGGTGGTCTTATGACAATATTGTTTTAATATTGGCTAAGTGATTGAGTAATGACACGGTTTAGATTGTTCTTCCACAAGAAGATTAGTGTGGGGGCCGCTCATGGCCATTTGGATTGTGACACTGTTGTAGCTACTTCAACCATTATTTTACTAAACATCGCTCCTAGTTAATAATTATCAATCGTCTAAGTGTTAAAAAATTAAAAATATTTAATAAAAAGATACAATAGATATAAAATGATAAATTAACTCTTGATGTTTTAAATTAAGTTGATGTCCTTCAATCGTACTTTTACTCTATCAACCTTAATTAATTATTAAAAATTATTTATGTATTAAGAAATTAATAATATTTAATTAAAACACTATTTTTGACATGCCTGCTTCACCAGCTGCTTCATGATTTTACAATATCATCCCAAATTAATTATTATAAGTAATTGATGCATTAGAAAATTTAAAATATTTAATTAAAAAAATTAGAAATTTATGACATGTCTGTTTCATCTTCTTGAACCGTGATTTTACTATATCACCCCTTATTAATTATTATAAGTCATTTATGTATTAAAATTTAATAATATTTTACTTAAAAAATAGATGTTTATGACATGCCTGCTGCAGCTGCTTCAACAAATTTTTTAGTAAATATCGCTTCTAATTAATTAAAAAATTAATAATATTTAATAAAAAGATATAATATACATAAAATGATAAATTAACTTTTGATATTTTAAATTAAGTTGATTTCCTCCAACCGTGATTTTGCTACATCACTCCTAGTTACTTAAAAAATTTATAATATTTAATAAAAAGATAAAATAGACATAAAATGATAAATTAACTCTTGATGTTTTAAATTATGTTGATGTCCTTCAATCGTAATTTTACTATATCACTTCTAGTCACTAATTATAAGTCATTTATGTATTAAAGAATTAATTATATTTAATTAAAAAAAAAAGAAAAATAAACATTTATGACATGTCTGCTTCAGCTGCTTCAAATATAATTTTATTAAATATCGCACCTAATTAATCATCTATGTATTTAAAAATTAATAATATTTAATAAAAAGGATAAAATAGATGTAAAATAATAAATTAACTCTTGATGTTTTAAATTAAGTTGACGTCTTATATGAGACCCACTTAAATTTTTTTCCACAAATAGTTAAGCGTTGGTTTCAACATGCTTGCCAACCAACTACTCCTTGATTTTACTATATCACCCCTAATTAATTATTATAAGTCATTTATGTGTTAGTAAATCAATAAATATTGAATTAAAAAAAAAAGAAAGAAACATTTACGACTTATCTATTTCAGGTCTTCAACTGTGATTTTATTATATCATCCCTAGTTAATTATTATAAGTTATTTATTTATTATAATATTAATAACATTTAATTAAAAATAAAAGTTTATGAGGATGTCTCGGGTCTATGATTTAGGGAAATAGTGAGATTTACAAGGATGTCTCCCTCCATAATGGGGCGGGATGGATGAAGTGGAAGCTCACCTTAGGGGTGTTGTATGATAGGAAGGTGCCGCCCAAGCTTAAAGGCAAATTCTACAGGTGGCGGTTCGTCCGGCTATGTTGTATGTAGCGGAGTGTTGGTCAGTCAAAAACTCTCACATCTAAAAATTAAAGGTGGCAAAAATACAGATGTTGCGTTGGATATATGGGCTTACTAGGGATGATAGAGTTTAGAATGAGACCATTCAGGAAAAATTTGGAGTGGCTTCGATGGAGGACATGATTCAAAAAGTTCGACTGAGATGGTTCGGGCACGTGATGGGGAGGGGCACAGATGCCCTGGTTTGTAGTTGTGAGCGGCTAGCATTGGATGGATTCAGGCGGGGTAGGGGTAGGCCAAAGAAATACTGGAAAGAGGTGATTAAGCATGACATGGAGCAGTTGCAGCTCACTGAGGACATGACCCTAGATAGGAAGATCTAGAGGACGCGAATCAGGATAGAAGGTTAGTTATAGTTTGGGTCGTTAGGGTAGGGCAATACTGGGTGGGTGTACTTTCCTTGTTAAGCCACATTGTTGCATGCCTTATTACGTATTTGTTCTATTCTTTGTTTATTATCCTTTGTGGGTAGATTAGTTATGTCTTTTCATCTTTTCCCATGATTTATTTTGGATTTAATTAGTATCTCGTGTCATGAGCTGGGAGTCTATCGGAAACAACATCTCTACCTCATTGAAGGTAGTGGTATGGACTGCGTACATCTTACCCTCCCCAGACCCCACTATGTGGGAATACACTGGGTTTGTTGTTGTTGTAATATTTAATAAAAAATATAAAATAGACAAAAATAATAAATTAACTCTTGATGTTTTAAATTAAGTCGACATCTTATATGAGACTCACTTAAATTTTTTTCACAATTATTTTTATAGTAATTTAGCTATATCAGTTCTAATTAGTCATTGTAAATCATTTAATCTATTTTGTTACTTCAATCGTGATATTACTATCTAACTCTTAATTATTTATTATGGCTATGTAAGCACTGCATCACTTAAATTGACATTTTTGATTTATTGCCTCACTTATAAAGGATGATAAGCAGGTAGCAGATCGACATGTTTATTTGTGTTACCTACTTAGATATTTTCTTTGATATTTGTTTATTTTACTTTCCATTTAACCTATTATATATTAAAGAATTACGTAAAAATATTGCAAATAATAAAAATTAACAACTTGGAATAATTAAAAAATATAAAAATTTGTTGACTCTTAAATTTTATTTCTGTCAGATAAACTAGGTTAGAAGAAAAATGTCACAACCCAAACTACTAGACCGTGTGGGCACCTATGCTATTCTAAGCAACTAGGAGAACCTATATTACCCAACTAAAAATATATGGAAGACTTTTGTTTTTAAGGGAACACTGAATTAACTATAATGAAGTAAGTTAAATATTAATAAATAATTTATTTTATAAAACTTCTTACAAGTCTCCTTCACTGTCCGAAGACTTAGTCAAACGTGTACAAGGGCTATGTACTACAACATAGATAGATAATTAAAAAAATAATACAAAGACTCTAACATCTGGCGGGATAAAAGTGCAGAAGTTAGTGTTGAATATTGTCATCCATCTAGTAACTACAAACTAACCAGCATCCATTCTATACCCCAAGAAGGAATATCGAAGAGTAGGTTCAGTACAACCACACGTACTGGTAGGCATCATTGGCCGACCATGTTAGTCCTACAATCATAGATACAACTAAGGAAAAATAAACATGACATCTTAAATGGAATATAATTCAACTAAGGTTGTAATAACATTATTAATTTACCTATATAACTTACATCATCCAACTACTCTTCAAACTCCATCAATATATATTCACTACTAACATACTCTAGCCTCATTAATTCACACAACCAACTACAATCCAATGCTAATACATCACTATTTCTCTTTATTCACCTCATCTTTTTCATTACTCAAATTCACAGGAATAAACCCATAATCATAGATAACCCACAATAAACTCTCGGGCTAACAAGCAAATGCTCTCTTATAATATTAAAGAATAATAACTAGCCATTTTGGTAAGCTACAATTAAAACATGTATAAATGAAGCAAGTCAACCAACATATAAGTAAGTACAAGGTTTCACTTTTTCTAATAAATATCACACGATGAAATACCCAATCAATCAACAATACACCAATAACAGATCAAACAACGCTAAAAAAAAGCCACAAAACCATCAAGATTATCAACCATACTGTAAACATCCCCAACCTCAACTCAAATATGAACACACATGCTATGAGACTTATTTTTTTCCAAATAGTTATGACCTACAGGAATCAATCTATGTTCATGCACCGTACTGTTGTGGTATCCGATCCACCAAATACATATCCGTACCGGTGTGGTACCTGATCAATCATATACATATCCATACCAACGTGGTACCCAATCCAACATATACATATCCAAACCAGCATGGTACCTGATCCAACATTTACACATCTGTACCGGCGTGGTACCCGATCCATCATATACATATTCGTACCAGTGTGGCACCCTATCCATCATATACGTATCTATACTGGTATGGTACCCGATCCAAAATATACATATTCGTATCTGTATGGTACCCGATCCATCATATATATGTCTGTACTGGTATAGTACCTGATCCAATATATAGATATCTGCACCAGCATGGTATCCGATCCATCATATTCATATCCATACCGGCATTGTACCTGATCTACCATATACATATTCGTACCGGTGTGGTACCCGATCCACCATAAGCAAGTGATATCAATATCAATTTTACACTTCCTCACAACATACAAAATGATGTACAAAGTTTATAGGTACACTTAAACTCAGGAGACAATTCCATCAGGTAAATTTTAATAACTATTTATACACGCATCAACAATACAAACATCAATAATTTCAAGAATGTCTGAATACTAAAAAACACGTATCTGATTTAGGGGCATACACACAATTAAGTCGAGTCTAAACTCCATTAGACCGTAAACTACTATGTATATTTTATTAAATTCACACTATCTTTCGGGATGCAATGTGACATACTAAATTTATAAGTGTACTTAAAATCATAACGAAATTTGATCATGTGCTTTCATTTATCAATATTTCGACCCTCTCTTGGGTATTTTCAGATTATTCATCATTATCATCAACAAGCCATTCATGATATTGATACAAGGATTTATCATTATCAAACAAGCCTCTCATAGGTATATTTCAATAAATCGTCATTATCACAAATTTAGCCTCTCATAGGCATCCAATAGATAAAGTGTTTTTATCAATACCAAAACAGGAATATCATAAAATAAATAACAATTTGACTCTTAAGCATGCAAGTCACTATTGGAGTATTACTTACTCATTAATTATTAAAATATCACTACCTTTTTCTATGTAATACAATCATTATACTTATTCAAGTCATCTATCCTTTAGATATTACTATGCTCATCAATACATGATCCTATCATGATTCTTTTCATCACATTATTGTCCAATACATGCAACTTAATATCATTATAACTCAACTAGGTTCATCACTAGAACAACTAAAAACTATCATGTCCACATACTTCATTTAAAACAATCTCCTTGCGAGGACATAGCACATAATATCACAAGTATCATATAATTAATCAATCATATGTATAATATCACAAGTATCGCATAATTAATCAATCATATAGTTTTTAGGATTAAAGTTAAGTTCTCGTGTCTTTATCCACCTCAACTTCATGCCCGCAGGCCTATACATGTTTTGTCTCATTAATTTTAAATTATAAAAATATAAAATAACACAATATTCTAATCATTAAACCTAGCCTACCTGGACACCAAGCTTTCAGAAGAAACAAGCTGCAAGAAAGATGTTCTTTCCTTTCCTTCATGCCTTAGAATAATCAATTATCTAAAAATCAAGCAATTATAAGCGTAATTAAATAATTACTCTTCAAACAATTATCTTGGAGATTCAAACCCACAAATTCTACCCTTAAATCAAGGTCTGTATCATTTCCCAAGTTTAGTTAATCATTAATTAGCTCTTTCAAGCTTAATCCATCTCCATTAATGGAGTTTTTATGCTGAAGGTCTTATCTTTACGGAATTCAAGGTTCCTAACCATCAAAATTCATAATCTAGTTAATGAAATTCATGTTAGGAATCTTTAATTTATAGTTTAGATTCAGCTTTAGGTCATATTAAAATACCCATGAGTATTCCCCAAAAGAATTCCACCATTAAGGGTCTTTTTAAGGATTCCAAGATGTTAAAGAATTAAAAGACGAAGAAAATAATGGAAAAATTTACCTCAACGAAGCAATTTCTCCTTAAGCTTTGGAAAATAACCTCTCTTGGGTTGGGGAATGAAATTTGGGATTTTTAGACCTAAATATGATTGAAGCTGATTTAAATATCATCAGAATTTTTGCTATGGCGAAATCCCATTTCAGCCCAGACAATGCTCAGTAAAACAGTCATAACTTTTTACTCTAAATTCCGATTGAGGAATAGTTTGTTGCTATGAAAAGAGGACTCATATATATTTGATTTAGTAGTTATTGGGATCCCTAAGTTCTTATATTCTACGATGTATGATCATTTGAAGTTTTCCCTAATAGAAACTCATATCAAAACTATATCGGAAAGAAAGTTTTATATTTAACTTTGTGCTAGGGATAATGTACGACCTTAATTCATACCTAAAGAGCTTTAAAACTAAAGTATTAATAGTATCTCTCACGAAAAATTATATTCATCGGGCTTGAGTCTATCTAGACACATTCGAAGGCTAAAATCTTAGCCGAAAAGTTTGAGGTGACCTAATAAATAAAATATTCACTATTTTGGACACAAATTAATATTGAGAAATTAAAATTAAGAATTTTCATAAATTTATTATGAATAATTTAGTAACGACAAAATGGGTCATCACAATTATATACCAATTTACCATCCATTCGTCCTTGAATGGACATTCAGTGAAGAAAGGCATGAGGTTGGAATTAGAGAGACATAACTAATAGTGTTGCTAAAACTGCACCCTATACACTCACTTGATATCCTTATCGACAAACCCACATCCTATACTCAATCATTGTATCAAAGCTTTTCAAACTACGAAGATACCGAGCAAAATATTTACACATGAATCACTTATTCTCCTTCCAATAGCCTAAGTCTTAAAATAGAGTTTTATGAAAGAAAAAAATGGTTAAAAGTTTAACATCCTACACTTTCAGACTAAAGTTTGAACCATATTTTTGATGCATATAGACCTGAATCCAATGATTCTTTGTTAATATATGTGTGATGATCAATTATATAGTGTGTGAATGCCTTTGAATATGAATTAAGGTCACAAAAATTACCTAACTCAAAGACGAATTGAAAACTCTTCTATAGATTAAGTTTTTGTGAACGTCTTAACTTAGGTAAATTTTTATCAACCATTACTCCTTGTATATATCAATTTAGAGGGACTAATATATATCAAATAAAATTTCTTTGAGTCTTTTTTTCAACGCCATTTGTTTTACCTAAATATGATATTTAAGTAAAAGGTTATGCCAATTTTCCAGAGAGGTGTCAGTCTGTCGAGGTGCGACGGCTAGAATGACGGCTCGTCAAGCGAATGACGGCTTATCAAGCCAGGCCGTCAACTTGAAACATAAAGATCAAAATGGTTTTTTTGTGGTGTTTAAAGTGAAGGTCAGTCATAGGAGTGACGGTTCGTCAGTTAGGCCGTTGGCAAGGGCCGACCTATACTAAAGTGTCATTTGAAAGGGAATTTTGGTAATTTTCCATCCCAAACTCCTTCCCCATGAATTTAAATCATACCCTAAGTGTTATAATCCATATTTTACCATTTATTGACTTCTCAAATCCTCTTCACTGTCAAGAACAAGAGAAAATTACGGTTTCCTTCAAGGTAAGAATTAAAGCCTTTCAATCCAAGATTTCCCAAGAAAAGTGTAAAGATTAGGGTTATATTATTCAACTAAATAACCTAAGGTATGTGGAGTTTTCCTAAACTACATGGTCATGGTGAAATCATTTTAATAATGTTTTAAATATTGAGAAATCATTTGGTTAACAAATATGAACTGTGAACTATTTTGATGATAATGTTTTGGTCTTGAGACCTTCCCCTTAATTTGATTTTGATCGTATATAAGTATGTATGTGTTTTGAGTTTGAAAGTTGAATTGAGATCATGAATATCTATACTCCTTCTCTTGTTATGACATTACTTTATTTTCATGTGTTATTAATTGATAAATTTTCATATTTAGAAGCATGGTATAAATATTTTTTTACTATGTTTTAAGGCTTTATTTTGATTATAAACTTAAGAGAGGGTGGTATCTTATTTGTAAATATTAATGATGATTATTTAATAAATTGCATAGTTTGGTACGAAGTAAATGACCACCACATGTTTAAGAACTGAAAGAGAGAATCTTTTCATAAGTTTTCATGTATTTTGATATAATTTTTTTTTGTACTATTTGAATGATTTGGTGGTCCAAATACTTTATTTTGAATGAAAATATTGTAAAATGATACTATAGGTCTTAGACATATGACTTGCTAGTCCTGGCATGACGATACCAAATAGATTAATGCCATAGCAGATTCAGAATAGACTAAAATAAAGATTTACTTAGAATTTTAAAATTTGATTTCAGAACGATACATGTTTAGAACTAACTAAAAATGGGCTTAAAGAGAGTTAGGTGGTTACCCCAAAAAGGTTTTTGAGTGTAAGGGCTCATCTTGAAAATCGTATTTTGCCAATACGAGTTTATTATATCCCAAATTAGGGATTGTATATTGGCAATGGCCCTATGTCATAATAGGTATTCAAAAACTCCAACCCTTGCAGAAAACTTGGGTTGGAGGATTGGCCGCTGAGGGCCTATTTCATATAGCTTGTGGGATCGTAGAAATGTAAGGTACACCACCTAACTCAGAAGTAAGATAAAGAGTAAGTCATTGATTGAAAGAAATTTTTCAAAGTCTTTAAAGTGGGCCCATGTGTTTTCATATATTATATGTAAAATGTTTTATAAATTTCTCTCACTTATGTTATATATAAATACATTATTTTGGATTGCTCTATGTACCAGTACATCTGTATTGGCCCCTTATATTTCAAGATCTGAGTCACAATCCCGGGGTCCTGCTAAGCAATAGATTGGGTTGTCCAAAGTTTGCAGCTGGTGAGCCTCTCTTATTTTGGAAGGCCCTGTTGGTTTGACATTGATATTTCGTTTTGGTTTATGGCCCGACTGGGGGCCTTATCCCTGTATTTAGAAAGTAGGGTTTTTGAGTTGTTAGAAATTTTGCAGACTTGTGTCAAGTGTTTTTGAATGTTTCATAAACTCATTTTTGTATTGTTCAGCTAAATTTAAAAAATGACCATCTTTTCGTCTTGTCATGTTTTTCCACATTTTCCTTACTGTATATGATTGCCAGTTAGAGAAGGGCTCTTAGGCCTTCACGGTTTGAGATGTCCATCGCGGCCAAGGCCTCTTTTTGGATCATAACAAACTTGGTATTAGAGCATGGCTCATGGTCCCAGGGTATCTGTGAAATCGGCGTCTTGTAGATTCTTGCTTATGGGTGTGTTGTGCACAACAATTATAATCAGGAGGCTACCGGGGATTTAAGAGTTGTTCCTTATTCTTTCCTACTCTAGTTCATACTATAGCATCGTCCATAAGAAAGTTATCCATATTTCTTCCTTGCTCGAATATAATGGGCTATGCCTCAATGTTGAGATGATATAAGTTTAAGAGTCTAGCTCTGCAAGTGATGTGGTTTTCTCTAATTGAGTTAACCATATAGTTATGAGATAGCACAAGGACTTGAGAGGAGTCAAATAGTGTTTCAATGTGTATTTCTTTGAGTGTATACATTTATCCTGATGAAATTCTGCCTTTTAGCTGAGGTACAAAGTGTATTCAGTTCCCTTTTAAATTTTTTATTGCAGATGTCATGCTTAAGGGTAATGATGTATAGCAGAATCTTGGAAATATATTTCCACCTAAGTAGTAATATATGTTAAAGGGTAATGGCCTATTGGTAGTGAGATGGGCCAAGAAGTTGGTGATATGAAGTCACAAGGTTTAAATTAGAGTGAGGCTGACTTTTGTGTAAATAAATAGTTTTAGGTGTATAACATTTGATTGAGGGATGGTTTTCCATTTTATAGTGACTAATATGGTATCAATATTTGTATATTGTATGGTAGTATGTGAAAGAAGTGGCAGGATATGATTATTATTTATTCAAAATAGGGAAGGATCTCAGAATGGATAGTTATGGTGGTTGTAGAAATTATTTATAGGCTGTGAATGGCAAAGGGTAGATTAGTTAAAAAGTTATGGGTAGAGACTCATTTGTGTGTAAGGAATTTAAAGGTAATGGGGATGTATGTATGGGTAAGTAAATATGATGTGGGGAGGTGAAATATGTTGATAATATCATAACGGGTTATCTTTTAAGATTAAGATCGACTACCCCATTATGACTTTCACCCCCTCCCCCTTTGATTGTCTTTACTGTAGTAGTTGTAGACTAGTATTGCTTGTGAGAAGATGTATAGTAGATTTTGAGGTGGAGTAGTAATGTGCCAGAGAGGGCGTGATTGTAAGTAGTAGTTAAATGTAGTGAAGTATTTTGAGTTGATTTCCCAATTTGATGGACTAGTATAGTATGTGGCATGCTTCATTGGTGGTACATGATTGACGTTAAACTGTAGGCTTGAACATTATATGTGAAGTATGGTGATAAGAATAGTAGCTTAAGACTAATGATGTGTATTTTATGGGAATGAACTTGTAGGCTTGATGTGAGGTGTGCAATAGCCTAGGTTGAAAACTTATGGAATAATGAGTGGTCAATTGTGATGTATATGTATACATGAGAACAAGAGTAATACGATCAATTATGGTTATATATTAAGTGGATAAGAACGTTAGTATATAGGAATAACTTGAACCCTAAGGTAGCACATTGTTAGATAAAGAGTCATGTGTATGAGTGTTACGCGTACCTAGATTTTGTTCTTAAATCTTGTAGTATGGAAAAGTTTAGGAAGTTTTTGTATGGTGTTCTTTAGATTTGAACTGAAGAGATATAGGTAGGCAATATGCGTCTTTTGTATAGTTTTACAAATTTTGTTAAGTTGTAAGTTGTGTGATTAGAGGTGTAAAGCTTGTATTCTAAGGAATTGGAGATGGAGTGTTAAGTTTTTAGAAGAATGGGTTTCTATGCCCATGATAATGGTATTTTTAAGTTGATGACCTTCGGGGTTGGAGGAAATTATGATTTGTGTCCCTGAAAGGGGGATGTTCTAGAATGAATTTAGTATCTTTATATAAAAAATAATTATTGAGCGGAGTTTATGTTCATGTGTATATTGATACCCCTTTTTGATAAGGAGTGTGAATGCGTATGCTTATAAGAGTTGGAGTTGTAGAATGATGGCTATATAGTCTAGCGAAAGTTAAGAGTAGTATTTTTGGAAAGCGAGGACTTCAGAGTATAGTTCACTAGGGAGAGTTTAGAGTTTAGGTATATGGTGATGTCTCTTTTATGTTGAGAGTTGTGGCTATAGATTTTGATGTGAGGTTATGTTTGCAAGTATAGGAGTGTGACATTGATCTAAGGGGGAGATGATGGATTAAAGTAGTTCCCAAATTTTCTTGTGGTGTCAAGTTTCAAACAAGAATCATGATAAATCAATTCCTATTCAAGAAAGCTCCTCCTACTTCGATTTGAATGGACATATACCAATGTCTGATGTATTCATGTCTTGCCTATGCCTAAGGTTTGAGCTCTATATTTAACTCATGTCATGTTCTGACCTCCAAACAAGAAGCAATAATGTCCCTTAGTAATCCAATACTCTGAATATCCAAGCCATATGTTATGTTGGTCATGATCCAAATCTATGTCTCACACCATGCTTGGTCCTAAGAAAATATGTTTCTGTATGTCACAGAATTATTTTATGCTGGAATTAGCCAAAGTGATAAAGTTTATGCTAACACATGGATAATTTTATTTCCTTAAATAAGGATCAATCGCGTCAAGTGGCAATCCTTGTCTTAGTTGTTAACTACATAAATTTTGGCTTTATGCCATATAGCTCATGATATGTGCACCTATGTTTCTCATTGTGGTCTGTCCAGAAACCCTATTGTGTTGTGTTTATGTCGAGCGACTATTTCCTTATGATCCGGATACTTGAGTAGATAAAAAAATATGTGTTATAATTGAGTGGTGTTTCTCCCATTCATGATGCTTACGCTCGGGTCCGTTAATAACCCTCCGTAAGTTAGTACGATGGTGGTTGTGGAAGCGTAGTAATGTGTTAGGTGGGAAGTAGATGTTTTTGAAGATGAAAATTTTGATGTGATTTCTTGAGCTAAGGTTATAGGATAAAGGGGGAGAAGGAGATAAACTTTCATTACGTGAGATAGTTAAAAGGAGTTATGTGGCAAAAATCTTAGTGAGAATGATTGAATTGGCTACTCTTAGTGGGGAGATCCATAAAGTGTGTGTAGTAATGATAGGCTTGAATGTTGTAATTGATGAAAATGCAAACCAATGGGTTATGTGGTTGGTGATCCTTGATTTAATACTCGAGTGTGTTTGATGGTGGGGATAAGGTGAAGTAATTTTCTTAATGGGGTATAGAGCACAGGGTCCCGTAGATAAAGCTAGCACCTCTTTCCTCCAAGTTAGGCTTCAACATAAAAGTACTATGCAGTAGGACTCAAACTCTTGTATTTAGATGTTTGATGGGAGAATTATAAGTGGCAATTATGAAGTATGTTGTTTATTTATTATTTGGGGCATAGCCGAGTAGTGTCTCTAAGTGAGGTTCATTCATTTTAAATTGTACGGTGGAGAATGTTTCTATCCCTATCTTCCACGAAATCTTATTTCATGATTAGTACCGATGGAAATCAGGACTATGATTACCAAAAAAAACTCATACCATATGTTGTGATGATCATGATCCCTAGAATTCATGTATAAGGTCATCCCTATGTCAATTCTTATTATCTCACGCTTCGTGCTTACACGATTCACTTAGCACCGTCAAGAATGCTTTTCTTGAGGTCTACCTATGTTACCTTCAAAGGAAAGTCTTAGAATAAGGTTACGTCCTTGATTCCATATTTTTGGAGCTTCAACAAGTCCCTACCTATCATCCGAGGACAAATGATCCCAAGGAGAGATAATGTAACACCCCACACTTTCGGACTCAAATTTGAACCGTCAATTCTACGCATATAAACCCGAAACTAATGATTTTTTATTAATATAAGTGTGATGATCAATCCTATATTGTGTGAATACTTTTGAATATGAATTGAGGTCACCAAAATCCCCTAACTAAAAAATGAGTCGAAAACTCTTCTATCGATTATGTTTTGGTGAACGTGTCAACTTGTGTCAACTTTCATCAACCATTACTCCTTGTATATATCGATATAGATGGCCTACTATATATCAAATGAAATTTATTTGAGTCTTCTTTCCAACTCTACCAGTTTTGTCTTAATCTGATAGCAGAGTAAAAAGTTATGCCTGTTTTCCAGAGAGGTGTCAGTTTGCCGAGGTGTGATGGCCAGATTGATGGACCGTCAAGCCAGTGACCATCAAGCCAGGACATCAACTTGAAATAGAAAGGTCAAAAAAATGGTTTTTTTGGGTGATGGTTTGACCGACAGCCAGTCACGGAAGTGACGGTCCATCACTCAGTTCATCGGTAAGGGCGATCTATGCTAAAGTATCATTTTAAAAAGATGTTTTAGTATTTTCCCATTCCAAACTCCTTCCCCACGAATTTAAATCATAACCTAAGTGTTAAAATCCATCTTTTATTAGTTTTTGACATCTCAAATCCTCTCCACTCTCAAGAACAAGAGAAAATTAGGGTTTCCTTCATGGCAAGAATTCAAGCCTTTCAATACAAGATTTCCAAAGAAAAGTGGCAAGATTAGGGTTATATACTTCAACTAAACAACATAAGATACGTGGGGTTTTCTTAAACTACATGGGCATAGTGAAATTCTTTTAATAATGTTTTGAATGTTGAGAAATCATATGTTTAGAAAGGATTTTTTTAATTTATATTAACAAATATGCTTTGTGAACCCTTTTGGTGATAATGTTTTGGTCTTAAGGCCTTCCCCTAAATTTGATTTTTCTCATTTATAAGTATGCATGCGTTTTGAGTTTGAAAGTTTAATTTAGAGCATGAATATCTATACTCCCTCTCTTGTTATGAGATCACTTGATTTTAATGTGTTATGAATTGATGAATTTTCATATTTAGAAGCATGGCATAAACATTTTTGACTATTGTTTAAGGCTTGATTTAGATTATAAACTAAAGAGAGGGTGTTATCTTGTTTGTAAATTTTAAAGATGACTATTGAAAGTATTGCATGGTTTTCTACGAAGTAAATGACCACCACATGTTTAAGAATTGAAAGAGAAAATCTTTACATAAGTTTTCATAAATTTCGATATACAAATTATTTTGTACTATTTGAATGATTTGGTAGTCCAAACACTTTATTTTGGATGAAAGAATTGTAACATGATACTATATGGCTTAGACATATGACTTGCAAGTCCTGGTATGATGATAACAGATGAATGCCATAGTAGATTCAGAAAAGACTAAAATACAGATTTTACTCAAATTTTCATAATTTGATTTTAGAAAGTTGTATGTTTAGAATAGACTAAAAATGGGCTTAAAGAGAGTTAGGTTGTTACCCGGAGAAGGCATTTCATTGTCAGGGCTCATCAGTGGAAATCGTGTTTTGCCGATATGGGTTTATTATGTCCCAAATTAGGTTTTGTACGGTGGCGACGAACTTATGGCATAGCAAATATTCAGAAACACCAACCCTTGTGGCAAACTTAGGTTGGGTGCTTGGCCGCCGAGTCAAGGGAGGATTTCATATAGCCCGTGGGATCATTGAAGTGTAGTGTGTACCACCTAGCTTAGAAGTAAGATAAAGCGTGAGTCGTGTCTTAAAATCTAAGTCTTTAAGGTGGGCCCATGTGTTTTCATATATTATATATAAAAGGTTTTATGAATTTCTCTCACTTATGTTATATATAAATACATTATTTTGGATTGGTCTATGTACCAGTACATCTGCATTGGCCCCTTATATTTCAGGATCTGAGACATAATCTCGGGGTCTTGCTAAGCAGTAGATTGGGTTGTCCAAAGTTTGCAGCTGGTGAGCCTCTCTTATTTTGGAAGTCCCTGTTGGTTTGACATTGATATTTCATTTTGGTTTATGGCCCAACTGGGGGCCTTGTCCCTATATTTAGAAAGTAGGGTTTTTGAGTTGTTAGACATTTCGCAGACTAGTGTCAGGTGTTTTTGAATGTTTCATAAACTCATTTTCGTATTATTCAGCTAAATTAAAAAAATGGCTATCTTTCCATCTTGTCATGTTTTTCCATATTTTCCTTACTGTATATGAATTGTGTATATGATTGTCAGTTAGAGAGGGCTCTCGGGCCTTCAGATTTCGGGATGTCCGTTGCGTCCAGGACCTCATTTTGGGTCATGACAAAAATATTCACCTTAAAGAAGATAGATATTTAAAAATACATTCATTTTTTACCAAAGCTCTAGAGCCCCAAATTCTATATATAAAAGTGCTACGAGATGTTAGATGAATCTACTATTTAAATTTTCAACACTGGATAAATCATATCTAATCCATCAAATATACAAACTCTCCCTGAGACACCTGACCCGATTTCTTGCCAAGACTACCCCATGCAGAATCTACATTTGATCATATTTAAGCCACCACACCACTTACAAATTATATAGCTTAGATATCCGCATGAACTCAATCAAGATTATTAAATTCATTCTATAAAGATAGCTTCAACACTTCATAAACACTATTATTTTCACATTAATATTTCCCATAATTCAAGTTTAGTATATATTACTATACATAGATTTTTCCTTTTAGAGGAAAGTAAATTCCATGATAGTGGCAATGCAAACAATAGTGTAATAGTGTTTATGGCTTAAAATCAAATGGCTTTAATTGTGGGTAATCTTAAGGTGAAAATAATAGTGTATATGATTGCTAGTTACATTTGATTTTGCATTGCCACTATCATGGAAATTACTATCCTCTAAAAATGTCATAGATCAACGAACTCTGTGGGACATGAAAATAAATAATTCAGCCACAAGGTCAAGTCAATAATAATTGATCTTCTCAAGATTTTTCCTAATGTATAAATCCACAGCTACAACTTATGTCTCAAATATCACTAACTCAATAATTTTCAACGACAAACACTTGATGGTCAAACCAAACCACTCTTATATCACTAATACCAATTTAAAATACACAAAGTCATTCTTATTTCTACCTAACAATATTTTTATTACAGGCTTTACTTAACTCTTAATCACCTTAAGAGTGGTCCCACACCACAAGCAGATAACTAAGGCTAAATAAAATAAATCGATTAAAGGTCATTAACATTCTCATCACCAATATCATATTCCAGACAAGTCATCGATCAAATTCTATAGGTATCCACAACCTCTACTAGTTTTTGTCACTTTTACTTAAAACACATTAGTTTGCCAAGCATTAAGAATTCGTTCACAGAAGAAACTCAGAAATAATGTCACTTAGCTAGTCCTTACAAGGAACCCATTATAATTTCAATAATAGAACTGTACAAAATTCTAAATACAGTCTCAATGAAAGGACCAAACAAGGATCCACAAATAATATCAAATAATCGAACTACACAAGGATCTATCCACAACATCATTAATAAGAACCTTTCCTTACGAAAAATACATATCAGCTTAGTCTTTTATTTATGTCAGTTTTTCCCCATCTTTTTGTGACATTATGTTCTCATATCATCCTCTCATTTCTCATACCATCAATTTCATCAATATAATAGTACCAAAAATAAGTAAGCACCATAGAATTACTAGTTTCGCAATAACAAGAAATCAAATGATCCTATCACAATTATCAACAAAAATAACTTAGTCAATTTTCATCACTTAAATTCAAACAAATACCATTCACAACAATGACAAAAATCTAGCAAAATAAGTTTTGAAAAATATCAAACCCAAGCAATAAATAAATTCACAACTTTCTCAAGTCTTTACCTATTAACAATAACTTTTAGACCTTATTAACAGATACCAATTGATATCTCCTAGATTTTTATTAAAATTTACTAAGATACCAATTGGAATCAACTACCTTCCAATTGAGCTTTATTAATATACCAATTAGAATTGTCTAGATACCAATTGGATTCAATCAAATAGTCCAAGATTAGGACTGCACGATGAACAGAAAGAAAGAAAATGACTTCTACATGACATATAGCCTTCTGAATATTGGGTGTGGGACCCTACACACCAATCTATGCAACTCCACTTGACATTGCTCTTATAGTTATGAGACTGGTGAACCTAAGGCTCTAATACAAACTGTCATGACCCAAACTACTGGACTGTGGGGGAACCTACGCTATTCTAAGCAGCTAGGGGAACCCTTATGAAAGAAAGAATTCTGTTTTTAAAGAAATATTGAATTATAATAAAGTAAATTAAATATTAATAAATAATTTTTTTTATAAAATTTCTTACAAGTGTCCTTCACTATCCCAAGATTTAGTCAGATATGTACAAAAGCTATCTACTACAGCATAAACTAAAAATAAAATAAATAATACGAAGCCTCTAACATCTGCCAAGATGAAAGTACCGAAGTTAGTACTGAATATCGTCATCCATCAAGTAATTGCAAAGTAACCTGGATCCAATCGACACCACAAGAAGGAATGTAGAAGAGTAGGGTTAGTACAACCACATATACTAGTAGTTATCATCAGCTGACCGTGTTAGTCCATATAATCATAAACTAGAATTAAGGTAAATAAATCATGACATCTTGAATGGAATATAATTCAACTAAGGTTGTAATAACATTACTACTTTACCTATATAACTTACATCATCCAACTACTCTTCCAAATATATATTCACTACCAACATACTCTAGCCTCATTAATTCACACAATCAACCTCAATTCAATGTCAATACATCATGGTTCATCTTTATTCACCTTATATTTTTCATTACTCATAGTCATAGGAACAAACCCATAATCATAGACAACCTATACTAAACTCTTGGGATAACAACCAAATGCTCTTTTATGATATTAAGGAATGATAACTATCAATTCTGGTATGCTATGATTAAAATACGTACAAATAAAGTAAGTCAGCCAACATATAAGTAAGTACAAAGTTTCACTTTTTCAAATACATACACACAATCAAATACCCAATGACTCAACAATACAGTAATAACAGATCAAGAAGTTCTCACAAACAAGCCATAAAACCATCAAGAGCATCAACCATACTGTATACATCCAAAGACTCAACACAAATATGTAGACACATGGTATGGGACTTATTTTTTCCCAAATAGTCAACACCTGCAGGGAACAATCTATGTCCATGTATCATACTGGCGTGGTACCCGATCCATCATATACATATTCGTACTGGCGTGGACCCTGATCCATCATATACATATCAATATTGGCATGGTACCCGATCTAATATATACATATCCATACCAGCGTGGTACTTGATCCAACATATAAATATCCGTACCAGCGTGGTACCTGATCAATTTATACATATCTACACCAGTGTGGTACTCGATCCATTATATACATATCCATACCGACGTAATACTCGATCCAACATATACATATCCATACTGGTGTGGTACCCTATCTATCTTATAAATATCTGTTTTGGTGTGGTACTCCAACATATACATATCCGTACCAACATGGTACCTGATCCATCATATACATATTCATACCAGCGTGGTACTTGATCCAACATATACATATCAATACTAGTGTGGTTCCCTATCCATTATATACATATTCGTACTCACATGGTACCCAATCTAACATATACATATCCATACGGCATGGTACCCGATCTACCTTAAACAAGTAATATCAATATCAAATTTACACTTCCTCACAGTATACAACATGATGTACCAAGTTTACAAGTACACTTAAAGTCAAGCGACAATTTCATCAAGTAAATTTCAATAATCATTTTTACACTCATCAACAATACAAAAATTAACAATTTCAAACATGTCCAAATACCAAAAAACAAGTATCAAATTTGAAGCATACACACAATTAAGTCGAGTCTAAATTCTAATTAAACCATAACCTACTATATGCATTTTGTTAAATTCACACATTCTTTTAGGATGCAATACGACATACTAAATTTATAAGTGTACTTAAAATCATAAAAAAATTTGATCAAGTGCTTTCAATTATTAATATTTTGATCCTCTCATGCGTATTTTCTTGACAATTCATCACGATCATCAATAATCCATTCATGGCATTAATACAAGGAGTTATCATTATCAAACAAGCCTCTTGTAATGTCCCGTATTTTTGAACTAGAAATTGGACCGTCGTTCCTATGTTTCTAAGCTCTAATTATATGGTTTATAGTTAAATTCATGTGTCATGATATTTCTCCTATTATATAAAGTGATTATGAGGTGAAAAACATTCATAGAAATTGTTTAAAGCAAAGTTGAGCAAAGAATCCTTCATTCATCCAAAGTTTGATATTCAATTCTTCAAGGGTCCACTTGGAACGAGTGTAACTTTTGATACACAAATAATTCTTTAGCTCAAGACCCACCAAATTATATATAATTAAATTATCTTTCCAACGATACCAATTTTTTCTAAAGAAAATAACCGAGCAAAAGGTTATGGCATTTTTTGGGTGAGGCACTATGCCGATGCGATCTTGACGCATCACATCAACTGCCCTCTGATACGAAACCTGATGTAAATATAAAGTGGTTTTATGCATTATTTCAATTCCTAAAGCGTCTAGAGGCACTTTACTCATATTCCCTTACCCAAATTTAGTCCCTAATCATCCTAAAATGAAATTGAGCCTTTTAGCAATGTTTTAACTCTCTCAAGATCCCTAATTCATCTTTTAAGAATACAAGAGAAGAAAACAACTAGGGTTTGGGAAATCAAGCTTAAAGGTCCAATCTTTTCAAAATTTATTCATAATTCTTCACAATTAAGGTACGTGGGGCTATCCTAAATCTCATAGGTATGGGTTTTATGATTTTTACAATCTTTGAAGATGTTTATGTATGTATACGAAAAAAGGTTTTGGTAATTTATTTTAAGAGCATGAATTGTGGAATCAATTTGATGGAATTATGAAATTGTTATGGGTTTTCTATAATTTTGATATATAAATCTCATGATTATGTGATCTGAATCTGAAAGATGATTTACGAATGTAGCTTGTGAGATTTCACTCTCCATGATGAAATTTATGAACGTTGCATGATATAATTTGTGAATTGTTTTTGAGAGCATAAATTAAGAGCACCTCTTTTTATCATGAAATATGTGTATAACCAATATTGGGGGCTGATTTTTGAATGATGAGAAACTCTTAAGTTTTAAATGTCTCTTTAAACATTATGCATGAGTAGAATAAATGGAATGACCACTATTATTTCAAGATTCATAAGAAGAGTGTGTTTGAATGAGTTTAATATGATTTTAATGATAAGAAATCTCATGTGACTTGATAAATCTTTGGTAGCCATATACATATTTTTTGAATAAGAAGAAACGTGGAATGATGTGATGTAAATGACTTGGAAGTTGGGGTATGATGGTACTTCTTTGTGAATTTCCCTTAAGAAAACAACAAAAAGAATGTTATGAGTGAGATGCATGTATTTCTATAATAGATTGTGGAACAGGTTTAATACAAGTTAGGTGGTTACCCGAAGAGAGAACAAATTAGAAGACTCTATGCTGGAAACCATTGTTTGCCGACACGGGGCCTTGGTACCCTGCTATGTGATCTTATGTGCCTAATATTATGTCATCTCAATTTTAGACTACGGTTTGGAGTGCTTCTTTGTGATCTTGCACCCAACCATGATATGTTATTTCTATTTGGGCCTTTGGTACCCTGCTTGGTGATCTTGCCTGCCCTCCGTCACTAGTACTCCAATCTTAGTGGCAACTGACATCTAGTAGTTGGTGAAAACTGTGAAATTATAGTATGTAACCCCTAGCTTAATCGTGTTGGAGGAAATTGAACCACATAGGGTGAAAATATTGTTGAAACTCAAACACCTTGCCCATGTATTTTTGAATAATTTCTGTGACACTATATTTTAAAAAGGCTCTCACCTATGTTGTATAAAAATATTTTTTTGGATTACTTTATGTACTATTACATCTGTATTGATCCCCTATATTTTAGGATACTGAGACACGATCCTGGGGTCCCGTTAAGCAGCAGTTTGACTTGTTAGAATTTTGCAGCTGGCGAGCCTCCCTTACTTTGGAAGGCCTAGATTAGAAATTTTTATTGCTAATTTATTTTGGTTCATGGTTCGACTAGGGCCTTGTCCCAGTTTTACAGAACATGTTGGTTTTGATATATTAGAGATTTCATAGAATGATGTTAGATATTGTTAGAGGTTTATCGATTCCATTCCAGATTGTCCAATTGAATTGTGATATTGACCACGATTCCGTATTATTTTATATTTCTATATTTTTGTTCATATTATATAAAAGTATGTATGATTTCCAGATAGAGAAGGGCGCTTGGGCCTTCATGGTTTGAGTTACCAATCACGGCTAGGGCCTCAGCTCAGGTCATGACAAACTTGGTATTAGATCACGGTTCATGGTCCCAAGGTATCTGTGAAATCATGTCTAGTAGAGTCTTGCTTATGGGTGTGTTGTGCACCATACTTATAATCAGGAGGCTACCGAGCATTTAAGAGTTGTTTCTTATTATTCATACTCTAGTTCGTGCTATAGAGTTTTCTATAAGAAAGTTATCAAAATTCATTCCTTGTTCTAATTTCATGGGCCATGCCTCACTGTCGAGGAGATATAAGTCTAAGAGTCTAGCTTCCCTAACGATGTAGTTCTCTCTGATTGAGTTATCTATAAAGTTATGAGATAACACAAGGACTTGAAAAGATTCTATTAGTGCTTCAAGGTGTATTGATTTGAGTGTATGCCTTTATTTTGATGAAATCATGCTTTTCAGCCTGAGGTACAAGTCTATTCAGTCCCCTTTCAAAATTCTTATTGTAGATGTCTTGCACAAGGGTAATGATATATAGTAGAATATTGAAATTGTATTTCCACCTGAGTAGTAGTATATGTTAATGTGTCATGACCTATTGGTAGTGATATGGGACAAGAAGTTTGTGATATGAAGTCACAAGGTTAGAAGTTAGAGTGTGGTGACTTTTGTGTTAATAAGTATTTTTAGTTATTTAACTCTTGGATTGTGGGGTGGGTTGCTATTGTATAGTGATAGACTAGTATGGTAGCAATATTTGTAAATTATATGGTAGTCTGTGTAGGAAGTGACTGGATATGATTATTATTTATTCAAAATTGAGAATGAGCTCAAAGTGGATAGTTATGGTGGTTGTAGAAATCATTTATAAGTGGTAAGTGAAAAGGGGTAGATTAGTTAATAAGCTGTAGGTAGAGACTTATTAGTGTTTTTTTATTGAATTTTGAAAATCATTGTAGAGTATGATTAGGTGGGTAAGTATGATGTGAGGCATTCGAATATATTGATAAGATTGAAATGGGTTATATTATAAGATTATGATCGACTAATCCTGTCATGTGAATTTACCCCTTTGATGGTCTTTTCTTTAGTAGTAGTAAACTACCAGTTCATGTGAGAATGTATGTAGTGGATTTTAAGTTGTAATAGTGTGGTTATGGAGGGGTTGTGATTGTAGGTAGTAGCTAAGTGAAGTGAAGTATTTGGGTTGATTTCCCAATTTGATGGACTAGTATAGTATGTGCCCTGATTTATCGGTGGTATATAATTGAGGATAGATAATAAGCTTGAACTTTGGATGTGGAGTATAGTGGTGAGAATAATAGCTCAAGATTGATGATGCATTTATTTGTGGGAGTTAATTAGTAGGCTTGATGTGATGTGTGAAATTTCCTAGGTTGATAATTTATAAAAAAATTAAAGTGGTAATCATGAGGTACATGTGTTCATGAGGACCAATGTTAAAATAATGAATTGTGGTTGAATCATTAAGTGGATAAGAATGCTAGTATAAAGGAATAAGTTGAACCCTAGATAGCATATGGTTAGATAAGGTTGTAGGGTATAATTTTCATGTGTACCTAGCTTGTTTTTTTTTGTATTTTGTAGTACAGAAAAGTCTGGGGAGTTATTGTATAGTGTTCATTAAAGTTGAACTTGAGGAAATATAGGTAGGCAGTATGCTCCTTTGGTATAGTTGTACAAATTTTGTCAAGTTGTAAGTTTCGGAATGAGAGGTTTAATGCCAGTATCTTAAGTGGTGGAGAACAAGTGGTTATGTGATAAGAGGTATGGATATGTATAGCCACGTGAGTTGTAGGGTGATGTCTATAGAGGCTAGCGAAAGTTAAAAGTAGCATTTACAGAAAAGCAAGGCCTTCAGAGTATAGTTCTTCATGGAGAGTTTAGAGTTTAAGTAAGTGGTGATGTCTCTTCTATGTTGAGAGTTGTGGCTATAGATTTGATAAGGAGATATGTCTGTATGTCTAGGATTGTCACTTTGATCTAAGGGGGAGATGGTGAATTAAGGGAGTTCCCGAATATTCTCAGTGTGGCAAATTGCGGGGAGGAACCATGATAAACCTAATTCTACTTAAGAATAATCCTCTTACTTCAATTTAGAAGAGTATCCTACTAATGTCTTACATCATCTATTCAAGTCATACCTATGCCTATGGTTCGAATTCTCTATGGACTTATGTTTATGATCTGACCTCCAAACTAGAAGTAATTATTTCTCCCAGTAATCTATTCTTTCATGTATTGTTCATGATCCTTGAAAATCTATGTCTCTCAGCATGCTTGGTCCTAAGGAAATATGTTTCTATATGTCACTAATTCATCCTATGTCGGGTTTATCCAAAGCAAAAAAGTTTATGCAAACTCCTGGAAAATCTTAATTCTTTAAATGAGGAGCAATCGCTTCAAGAGGAAATCTTGGTCTTAGTAGTAATGTAACACCCCATAGCATTCTCGACACAATACCACTCTTAGTTGCATGTATGGAGAGCTTACAACCTGAAAATTTTAATAATTGTTAAAAGACTTAGTCATATTTATGATCTCTTAAATTCCATGATTTTCAAATTAATTTTTTCGACCCCGAGACGTAGGTTTTTGAGTTGATTCATGATCAGGGGTGTAAAAAGGATGTCTCAGGAAAGTTTTAAATTTTTCAGATGACGTTTGAGGCATGTTTGAATGATCAAAATAGTAGGCCAATATGATGTCGATGCATCGTACCAGGAATCGCGTCGGTAGGGAATGATGTGGCCTTCGCTTAACGCATTGGGTGCCTAGTTTATCTTACTGATTTCTAGAACTAAGAGGGTAATTCAGTCTCTTTTCTTCATTTTATCTTGATAGTGCACCAATATTTTCTTACTGTGCTCTATTCTAAGATTTCATGTTGTATTGTGTTTCTTCCGAACGACCCTCTACTTATAATCCATACACTTGATATAGGAAGCACTTTGTGATGGTATTGTATCTTTGCCTCATGTCTCACCTTGAGTAAATTAACAAATGGGTTATAATTGAGTAGTGTTTCTTCCATTCATGATGCTTGTGCTCGGGTCCCTTAATGACCCTCCATATGATAGTGTAATGGTGGTTGTGGAAGCGTGGTGATATGTTAGGTAGGGGAGTAGAAGTTCTTAAAGGTGAAAATATGATGTGAATTCTCGAGCTACGGTTATAGGTTAAATGGAAAAGAAGGAGATGAACTCTTGTTGAGAGAAATAGCTAAGAAGGAGGAATATGGCAAAAATCTTTGTGAATGTTATTGAATTTTCTAGTCTTAGTAGGGAAATCCATGAAGTGGGTGTTGTAATGATGGGCTTGAGTGTTGTGATTGATGAAAATTCAACCCATGTGCTATGTGGTTAGTACTCTCTAAATTAAATCTCTAGTGTGTTTAATGGTAGTGATAAGCTGAAGAAATATTCTTAAAGAGAAGTAAAGTACAGGGTCCCATAGCTTAAGTTAGCACTTTTTACTCCGAGTTAGGCTTCAACATAGCAGTACTAAGTAGTGGGACTCAAATTCTCATGGCTGGATGTGTGATTGGAAAGTTGTAAGTTGGCGAGTGTGAAGTATGCTATCTATCATTCGGGGTGTAGACGATTAGTACCTCTAAGTTTAAGTTTATTCGTGGTACTTTGTAAGGTAGAGAATGCTTCTAATCCTATCTTCCGCAAAATCATATTTCATTATAAGTACCAACATAAATCAGGTCTATGATCATCAAATAAACCCCTGGCTTATGTTGTGATGATTATAATTCATAGAACTCATGAGCAAGATAATCCCTGTGTAAAGTCTCATTATTCTATGTTTCGTGCTTTCACATTTCCCTAAGGGTTATCATGAAGCTTGTTTAATGCGTTTGCATATTTCTCTAGGGAAAAATTTTCAATGCGATGTTTCGTTCTTTATTCTAAACCTCTATAACTTCAGCAAGTCCCTACCCATTATTCGGGGATGAATGATCCCTAGGGGTGATAATGTAACGCCCCATATTTTTGAACTTGAAATAGGACCATCTTTCCTACGTGTGTAAGCTCTAATTCCATATTTTATATTTAAATTCATGTGTCATGATATTTCTCCTAGTATATAAAGCGATTAGGAGGTCAAAAATGTTCATAGAAATCGCTTAAAGCAAAGTTGAGCGAAGAATCCTTCATTCATCCAAAGTTAGATATTAAATTCTACATGGATCCACTTTGAACATGTGTAACTTTTGATACACATAGAATTCTTTAGCTCAAGACCCACCAAATTGTAGATAACTGAATTAGTTTTCCAACGATACCAATTTCACCTAAATTCGATAATCGAGCAAAAAATTATGACATTTTCTATGTGAGGCAGTAAGCCGATCGATGTAATCTTGACACGTCGCGTGGACTGCACTCCGATACAAAACTTGACGCGAATCTAAAGTGGTTCTACACATTATTTCAATTCCTAAATGGTGTAGGGGCACTTTCATCATATTCTCTCACCTAAATTCCATCCCTAATCATTCTAAAATGAAATTAAACCTTTTACAACATTTTAACTCTCTCAAGATCCCTAATTCATCTTTCAAGAACACAAGAGGAGAAAACAACTAGGGTTTGGGCAATCAAGCTTAAAGGTCCAATCTTTTCAAAATTTATTCATAATTCTTCACAATTAAGGTACGTGGGGCTATCCTAAATCTCATGGGCATGGGTTTTATGATTTTTACAATCTTTGAAGATGTTTATGTATGTATATGAAAAAGGGTTTTGGTAAATTGTTTTAAGAGCATGCACTGTGGAATCAATTTGATGGAATTATGAAATTGTAATGGGATTATCTATAATTTTGATTTATAAATCTCGTACTTATGTGATTTGAATCTGAAAGATGATTTACGAATGTAACTTGTGAGATTTCACTTCCCATGATGAAATTTATGAACCTTGCATGATATAATTTGTGAATTGTTTTTGAGAGCATGAATTAAGAGCCCCTCTTTTAATCATGAAATTTGTGTATAACCAATGTCGGGGGCTGATTTATGAATAATGAGAAACTCTTAAGTTTTAAATGTCTCTTTAATCTTTATGCATGAGTAGAATAAATGGAATGGCCACTATGTTTTCAAGATTCGTAAAACGAGTGTGTTTGAATAAGTTTAATGTGATTTTGATGATAAGAACCCTACTATGACTTGATAAATCTTTGGTGGCCATATACATATTTTTTTGAATAAGAAGGGTTGTGGAATGATATGATGTAAATGACTTGCAAGTCGGGGTATGACAATACTTCTTTGTGAATTGCCCTTTAGAGAATAAGAATAGAATGTTTTGAATAAGATTCATGTATTTTTATAATAGATTTTAAAACTGGGTTAAAGCGGTTATGTGGTTACCCGAAGAAAGCACGAGTCAGAAGACTCTATGCTAAAAACTATTGTTTGCCGACAGGGGACCTTGGCACCCTGCTAATATTATGTCATCCCAATTTGGGACTATGGTTTGGAGCCCTGCTTTGTGATCTTGCACCCAACCATGACATGTTATTTTGATTTGGGGCTTTCGCAGCCTGCTTGGTGATCTTGCGTGCACTTCCCTCACTAGTACTCCAATCTTGGTGGCTACCGAGATCTGGTAGCCACTGAAAACTGTGAAATTATGGGGTGTACCACTTAGCTCAACCGTGTTGGAGGAAATTGAACCACATAGGGTGAAAATGTTGTTGAAACTCAAATACCTTGCCCATGTATTTTAGAATGATTTCTGCGACACTATGTTTTAAAAAGGCTCTCACCTTTGTTGTATAAAAATATATTTTTTTTTTGGATTACTCTACATACCAGTACATCAGTATTGATCCCATATATTTTAGGATTCGGAGACACAGACCTGGGGTCCCGTTAAGCAGTACATTGACTCTCTAAAAGTTTTCAGCTGGTGAGCCTCCCTTACTTTGGAAGGCCTGCATTAGAACTTGTTATTGTTATTTTATTTTGGTTCATGGTACGATTGGAGGCCTTGTCCCAGTTTTAGACAAGATGTTGGTTTTGATGTAATGGAGATTTTGCAGACTGATGTTAGACGTTGTTAGAGGTTTATGGATTCCATTCCATATTGTCCAATTGAATTGTGATATTGACCATGATTCCGTATTATTTTATATTTCTGCGTTTTCCTTCATATTATATGAAAGTGTGTATGATTGCCAGATAGAGAAGGGCACTTGGAACTTCATGGTTCGGGATGCCCATCACGTCTAGTGCCTTGGCTTGGGTCGTGACACCTCTCATAGGCACATTTTAATAAATCATCATTATCACCAATTTAACCTCTCATGGGCATCCAATAGATAAAGTGCTTTTATCAATACCAAAACAAGAATATCATAAAATAAATCACAATTTAACATTTAAGCATGCAAGTCACTATTGGAGTATTACTTACTCATTAATTATTAAAATATCACTACCTTTTTCAATATAATACAATTATTACACTTATTCAAGTCATCTATCCTTTAGATATACTATGCTCATTAATACTTGATCCTATCATGATTCTCCTCATTAATACTTGATCCTATCATGATTCTCCTTATCATATTAGTGTCCAGTACATGTAACTTAGTATCATTATAACTCAACTAGGTTCATCACTAGAACAACTAAGAAATATCATGTCCACATACTTCATTTACAACAATCTCCTTGCGGGGATATATCACAAAGTATGACATATCACATAATATTACAAGTGTCACATAATTAATCAATGATATATTTTTGGGGATTAAAGTTAAGTTTTCGTGTCTTTATCCACCTCAACTCCATACCCGCAGGACGAGACATACTTTCTTCCATCAATTTTAAATTATGAAAATATAAAATAACATAATCTTCTACTCATTAAACCTAGCCTACCTAGACGCCAATCTTTTGGAAGAAATAAGATGCAACAAAGATGCTCTTTCCTTTCCTTCATGCCTTGGAATAATCAATCATCTAAAAATCAAGCAATTATAAGAGCAATTAAATAATTACTCTTTAAACAATTATCTTGGGGATTCAAACACACTAATTTTACCCTTAATTCAAGGTCTATATCATTCCGCAAGTTCAATTAATCATTAATTAGATCTTTCAAGCTTAACCCATCTCCATTAATGGAGTTTTTATGCTAAAGGTCTCATCTTTATGGAATTCAAGGTTCCTAACCATCAAAATTTATAATCTAGTTTATGTAATTCATGTTAGGAATCTTTAATTTATAGTTTAGAATCAACTCTAGGTCATATTAAAAATACCCATGAGTATTTCCCAAAATAATTCCACCAATAAAGGTTTTTTTAAGGATTTCAAGATGTTAAAGAATTAAAAGACTAACAAAATAATGAAAAAACTTACTTCAACTTAAAATTTGGAAAATCTCCTCTCTAGGATTGGAGAATGAAATTTTGGGTTATTATACCTAAAATACGGCTGAAGCTAATTTAGATATCATTAGAATATTTGCTACAACTAAATCCCATTTCAACCGGACAATGCTCAGTAAAACAGTCATAACTTTTTATTCCAAATTCGAATTGAGGAACGGTTTATTGTGTTGGAAAGATGACTCAGAAATATTTGGTTTAGTTGGTATTAGGACCCCTAAATCCTTATGTTCGATGATATGTGATCGTTTAAAGTTGGCCCTAATAGAAACCCATATCGGAACTGTATTGGAAAGAAAGTTTTATAATTAACCTTGTGTTAGGGATATTGTACGACCTTAATTCATATCTAAAGAACTTTCAAACTAAAGTATTTATATTATCACTCCTGAATAATTAAATTCATCAGGCTTGAGTCTATTTAGACACACTGGAAGGCTAAAATCTTCGCCGGAAAGTTTGAGGTGACCTTAATAAATAAAATTTTGGCTATTTTGGACACAAGTTAATATTGAGGAATGAAAATTATGAATTTATTTTGAATAATTTAGTTAAAACAAAATGGATCGTTACAAAAAAAATACTACAAATCACAATAGTTATTAATTTAAAATATTTTTTAAAAAATATGAAAAATTTTTAGTTAACTCCCAAAAATTATATCAATACCACATAAATTGAGACAAAGGGTATAGCAAATATCATTTTAAAATTATGTAAAAATTACTATAAATCATAATAGTTAATTTTGAAAATGTTCTATTCATTGGCACGTCAATTCTAACTGTTGTTGTATTTGGATATCTTGTTCTGATAATAGTGTGTACCCTATTTATAAAAATTTCATAATTAGTAGTGCTTCAAAACATTTTAGTATCTGTGTTTTTAGGTGTTTTGCCTTTGAGAAGATGATTCAAGACTTCGCTCTTAATTGAAATATCTTTTGTTTCAGTTTTTGTATGACTACTAATTCTACATGTTTTCTATCTTTTGTAACAGGTCTCAATCTTATTGTCAACAATCAAAATAACCAAATACATGATGAATCACACTTTCTTATCATGTGGACAAAAACTATCTTGTAAACTTCACTCCTTAGCAAGTACCGTCGAGTAGTTATTATATAAAAAGTTATTGTTTTAAGTCAATGTACATTTATATTTGCAGCTCATCAATGTCGAATTTTGATGCTCAAAAATGTCTATAATGTTGGACCCGTGCTGACACGGGCCATGCACCTCCAGTATTAAGCTATCTTCTACTTATCTTCCCTTGAGTTCAGGTTTTGCATTTTCTCTTCTAGCTACAGAAAGCAAAAAGTTTCTTTACCCTACTCTACAGTTGAATATCTTTCCGTTGACTAATATTTCCAATATACAACAAAGGAATAAATCTCCATCTTAGAAGTTATTGACCCTATTTCAATGTACTCAGGAGTCAGGTTCTATGTATATACTACATCACTCCTAGCTACAAGTTCGCTTGTTGGGCTTGATATAATAAAATCTTTAGAAAAAAATGAAATTATGAATCTTTTCTCGCAAGTTTCTATTGAGGTGAATGCTTCAGCTATTGATATTCGTGTGGATGTTAGAAAAAGAAATTCCATATTATTAATATAGAAGACATTTAAACCTTATAAATCTTTTATTTTTTGAAACATTGCACATAAGGGAAGTAAATGGAAATACAATACTCCCTCCGTTTCAAAAAGAAAGACCTACTTTGACTTGACACAAATTTTATGAAAATAAAGAAGATTTTTGAATCTTGTGATCTTAAATTAAAGTAGTGTCAAATGTACCAAAATGTCTTTTAATCTTGTGGTCATAAACATGCCATGTGGAAAGTTGAAATTAAAGTATTGCCAAAAAAGGAAAGAGGTCATTCTTTTTAAGCGGACTAAAAAGAAAAGTAGGCTATTCTTTTAAAAACGGAGGGAGTAAAACAAAATGTTATATCAATTCCTAGTTTCTCAACAAAAAGTTAAAGATATTAGAAGATGCTTGAATCAAATTAAAAGGAAGGTAAGATAAACAAATTTAAATAGATGGAGCACCAAATACAAAACTAAAATATGTTTCGGTTGTTATGGAATTAATAAGGTTCAGTCGTGAAAGTGTGAATAAGATAGTGGCGATTGGAAAATATGACATTAAGAATTTGATGATCATTAATATATAGTCACGTTTTTAATTTTAACTATTAATATTATGTTTATGTGATTTAACTTGAGTCGATCGGTGATGCCTCCTAGTACATGTGATTTTACTAATACGACTCTTCCTATACCTTTTTGGGGTATAGTGTAGTTGCAAGATTAGTTGAGGCTTTCATTGTTTGGTGCAGTTAGAAATCTTCAGCAGCCGCCGTCTTGTCATTTCTATGATGGAAGATGAGTCTTATTTGTTGGGTTCAATTGGTCTGAATGGAAAATGGAAGGACACAACCCTTTGAGAAAAAGACACATTATTTTGGAAAAGGAGTGACTGTTCGGATAGTTGTGCCTGTTCAAAAAAAGACACAATGTTTCGAATGAACAAACATGACTCTTTCAAAGGATACACCTTTTAGGATGAACCATTGTCACCTTTCGGAAGGGGCACTTTATGGCTATATAAACCTGCCTTTTTTGCACAGGTTGAGTATGAAAATTTTCTGCATAAGAAAAATATTCTCTTGCTTCTAAAAACTCTGTGTGATCATCTCCCATTGACTGAGTTCGAAGAAAACCAGAAAGTTTGAGTTACCACTACATTCTGGTTGTGAAGCCATTTTATCCTGAAAGAAAAATTTCACCTCGGGTACTTGAGTGGAATTATTTCCTTAAGGGTACTCCGTGAATTCGGAGGACTTGGCTTTTTTCTTCTTCATCTATTTTTCTTTAAGAAACTGAAAACATACTTCTTTGAAAGATCCTTTTAATCTTGTGTTAAAGGTGTTGGACAACTTCATAAGTGTTATAGATTTATTCTTGAACTTGTGTTGAAATAGTGTTGCGAAAATACAGATTTTGTGTACCCAAAAAACAACAATCCTAAGGAAATAAATTTACTAATCTATATTATTTCGTTTACTGTTTTTTCAGTAAATAGTTGAACTTCATATTGATAGTTCTCAACATTTTGAAATTGTGTATGAAGTTCTTGAAACTTCATTTTGATAGTTCATAAGTTGGTTGCACTTGTGTTGAAGTTCTTAACATTTGGTTTTGCTATTTTTCAGAAAATAGTTTGAGCTTTATTTTGTTGATGTTCATAAGTTGGGTTGAACTTATTGTTAAAAGTTCAAGGTTGTAAATATAGAGTTAAAACTTCATTTGATTGTTCATATGTTAATTTGAATGTGTTTGAAGTTGTTATTGAAAAATACAGATTTTATCAAAATTGAGAAAAACAACATTAAGTAAAGTATAAAAATATTTATTTTTGTGCTTGTTTGGTGAAGGAAAAAAATTATCGCCATTTATAAATCAAGTATTTGTTTAATCTGTATTGGGTCTGATTTTGTCGAGATTAAAATCTTTTGATTCCTACTGCCTCGAGTAGAAAAATATAATAACTTCATCGAGAAATCAGTATGAGAATTTGTTTCGGAGAATATAAAAACTTCATCCATTCGTTAAGAACTCTGTATTGGTTTCTGGAGTTTAAAATCCGTGGGATTTTACTCTGTTTGAATTTGATTAAGATTTAAAGTTATAAAAACTTTGTCATGTTTCATAGTTCATTCGGTTGATGATTTGAAGATATAAAAACTTCATCATTACCTAGAAACAAGTTGGCTAAAGATTAAATTCTTTATTATTAGTATTCTGAAATACTAAAGAGTATGTCAAAGATTGACAAAAAAATGACGAATGAAACTGAACAATAAATTGATTTGGTTGTGAATGGTGTTGTCCCAATGACTACCAATGTTGCGTCATTAATTCGTTTAGATATTGCTCTAGTAATGAAAATGACAGAGAAATAGAAAAAATATTTTGGTGTGAACTTCAAAGAATGGCAGCAAATGATGTCGTTTTGATTGGCCAAACTTGCAATGCAAATGTTCACAAGTATAGATCCTCATATTCTTAAAAAAAAATAATGATTGAAAATCAATTATCTAATTTGGAAGATCTTATGAGTCATTCCAAGATAGATGAGGATAATGAGTTTAATGAAAAATCATCAATAATGGTTGCAAATTCTGTTAATGATGATTCTCCAAATAATAAGAAGATGAAGAAGTCTTTTGGACAAGAAAAAAGATGAGATAAACATGTTAGAAATAACTATAAAGATTGAATATCTATGTGATATGATCACTGAAAGCAATCTAGTTGGATATCCAAATGAATAGTGGTTTAATTTAGGAGCCACTAGACATGTTTGAGCGAAAAAAATAAGGTTTTGCTACTTATAATTCTGTTGGTCCCAAAGAAGTGATCTTCATGGGAAATAATACAACAACCAAGGTTGAAGGAAGTGAGAAAATATTTTCAAAAGTGACTTCCAGCAAGGTGTTGACTCTCAACAATGTTCTTCATGTTCCTACTATTAGGAAAATCTTAGTGTCGACAACACTTCTCATTAAAAATGGGTTTAAGAGTGTGTTTGTTTTGAAAAAAAGTAGTAATAAGCAAGAATGAAATATATATAGGAAAGGGATACCTCAATGAGGGCCTATTCAAACTTTATGTAATGGTTGATCAAATGAAGAAAGTTGAGGCTTCGTATTACTTGCTACTGTCAAACGATTTGTGGCATAGTCGTTAGGACATGTCAACTACAAAACCTTGAAAAAATTGATTAACTTAAAAGTTTTGCCAAACTTTAAGTGCAATAAATCAAAATACAAATGTGTGTGGAATCAAAGTATGCTAAGCATCCATATAAGTCCGTTGAAAGGAATTTAAATCGCTTAGACTTAATCTATAGACATTTGTCATATGAATTCAATACCATCTCATGGTGGGAAAAAGTATTTTATAACTTTTATTGACGATTGCACTAGATATTATTATGTCTTTTTGCTAAATAGTAAGGATGAAGCAATAAATGCATTTAGGCAATACAAAATAAAATTTGAAAATCAGTTAGAGAAAAAGATCAAAACGATAAGAAGTGATAGGGGCGGAGAATATGAATCTCCCTTTGCGCAAATATATGTAGAGAATGGAATTGTCCTTCAAACTACGACCCGTATTCATATCAGTCTAACGGTATTACAGAAAAGAAAAACCAAACCTTGAAGAAAATAATGAATGCCTTGCTAATAAGTTCAAGTTTACCACAAAAGTTATGAGGGAAGATATCCTTACAGCTAATCAAATACTCAGTAGAGTGCCACATAGTAAGACATAATCAATTCCATATAAAAAATAGAAAGAAAGGAAACCCAGCTTGAAATATTTCAAAGTGTGGGGGTGTCTAGCAAAGGTCCAAGTTCCTATGTCTACAAGAGTAAAGATAGGACCCAAGACAGTGGACTGCGTGTTCATAGGATATGCTAAAAGTAGTAAAGCATGTCAGATTTTGGTTCATAACTCCAACATCCGGATATCAATAAAAATACAGTAATTAAATCAGATAATGTTGAATTCTTTGAACACATTTATTCATATAAAACTAGACATGAACAGTCTAGTGGATGTCTAAATTACCTCGAGATAAACCAAGTGGTGATGTACATAGTGATGATAATTCGAGATGTAGTACACGTCAAAGAACGTTAAATTTTTTTGGATTAGCCTTTGTAATATTTTTCTTAGAAAATGAGCATAAAAATTTTAAAAAACAATGACGTCTTTGAACTTATCCTTTTGGTGAGACGTAGTCGATAGTGAGATTGATTCAATCTTAAGCAACCATACGTGGGATTTGGTTGATCTTCCTCCAGAAAATAAACCTTTAGTTTCTAAATAGATCTTCAAAAGGAAAATGAAAACTGATGATACTATTGATAATTACAAGGCAAGACTTGTTGTAAAAGGCTTCAAACAAAAGGAAGGTTTTGATTACTTTGATACATACTCGCCAGTAACGAGAATAACATCAATTTATATGTTAATTGCCTTGGCGATAGTATATGGTCTTGAAATCTATCAAATGGATGTGAAACAACATTTCTAAATGGAGAATTAGAGAAAGAAATTGACATAGAACAGCCTGAGGGTTTTGTGGTTCCAGGAAAAGAAAATAAGGTCTGTAAACTTGTTAAGTCATTTTATGGACTAAAACAAGCATCTAAACAATGGCATGTGAAATTTGATAAAATCATATTGGCAAATGGGTTCAAGATAAATGAATGTGATAAATGTGTTTACATTAAAGACACTCCAAATTACCATGTCATTGTTTGTTTATATGTGGATGATATGTTGATCATCAGTAGGGCTATTTCAGACATAAATGCAACGAAATGAATGCTCTAGAGTAAGTTTGATATGAAAGACCTTGGAGTTGTGGATGTAATCATAGGAATAAGAATTCATAGAACTCCATAAGGATTGGCATTGTCACAATCTCATTATATCAAAAAGATACTTGACAAATTCAAGTATATGGAATTTGGCATTGCCAAGACTCCATCGGATATAAGCTTCGCACTTCGAAAGAATGAAGGTAAAAGTGACTCACAATTGGAGTAGGCAAGATTATTAGAATATTTAATGAATATAATGAATTGTACACGACCAGACATAACATGCACTATTAGTAAGTTGAGTTGGTACACAAGTAATCCCAATAAAATTCATTGGATGGCAATGAAAAGAGTTTTGGGTATCTTAAATGCACTCAATACTATGCTTTAAATTATAACAAATATCTCGTGGTACTTGAAGAATATAGTGATGCAAATTAGATCACCGGATCGAATGAAGTAAAATCCACAATTAGATATGTATTTACTATCGTTGGAGGAGCGGTCTCTTAGAAATTATCCAAATAGACATGTATTGCTTGATCCACAATGGAATCAAAATTTATCGCATTGGATAAAGCCAGTGAAGAAGTAGAATGGCTCCAAAATTTCTTGGAAGATATTCCTTATTGGCCCAAACCAATGGCACCAGTATGTATTCACTGTGATAGCTAATCGACAATCGGTAGGGTAGGGAGCATGGTGTACAATCGTAAATCTCATCAGATAATATAGAGACATAATACCAGTAAAGAACTTCTCTCTAGTAGAGTTATCACTGTTGACTATGTAAAGTCAAAGGATAATGTGTCGGATCCACTTACAAAAGGTCTATCTAGAGACGGAGTGGAACGAACATGCAAAGACATGGGTTTAAGGTAGAGATCCCAAGAGCTAGGTGCAAGGATATCAAACAAAGTCGTGTTTGATAGATTTAACATTGTCAATATACCAACCCATTCTCATAATATAGACAATGTTTAGTAAACGAGGATAACTTAAGGTGAGAAGTCTTTTAATGATTATCTAAATTTGGAAAATTTAACTAAATAATTTAATCTACATAATTGAATGTTTAGAAATCACCTATGTGATGGCGAAGTCGAAGCCGCATCAAGGAGAATGTTAGTAAATCCTATTCTCTAAGCTATCATGAGACCGGGATGTGTTCATGGCTGAAACGAACAAAACTGTAAGAACCATAAATAGTAAAAGTCTTGTTGTGTGACATGTGTTGTCTAGGTGTACATTAAAGCTCGACGGTTCAAAGATATCAAATCTACCGATTGACAGAGTGTATCTGATGCATGTTCACTACGAAAAGTTTAAAGGGAAACCCATTTATCCAGATTCAATCAGTCTTTGCTTGATGATCACATACTTTTACGTAAAGTGTTACAAAGATCAGCCATTCTCCATTCATTTGGGGGATGGGTGGGTTCAATTGGTGTGAATGGAAAATGGAAGGACATAACCCTTTAAGGAAAAGACACATTAATTTTGAAAAGGAGTGACTATTTGGATAGTTGTCTCTGTTAAAAAAAATATACAATGTTTCCAATGAACAGACATGACTCTTCCAAAGGATATACCTTTTCGGATATACCATTGCCACCTTTTGGAAGGGGTACTTTATGGTTATATAAACCTGTATTTTTTCCACATGTTGAGTATGAAAAATTTCTACATAAGAAAAATATTCTCTTTCTTCTAAAAAATCTATATGATTATCTCCCATTGAGTGAGTTCAAAGAAAACCAGAATTTGTTAGGTACCTTTACATTCTGGTTGTGAAGCTATTTTATTGTGGGAGAAAAATTCTGCAACCTCGGGTACTTGAGGAAAATTATTTCCTTAAGGGCACTTCGTGAATTCGGAAGACTTGACTTTTTTCTGCTTCATCTATTTTTCTTTAAGAAACTAAAAACATACTTCTTTGAAAGATCATTTTAATCTTGTGTTGAAGGTGTTGGACAACTTCATAAGTGTTATTGATTTATTCTTGAACTTGTGTTGAAGTAGTGTTGCAAAAATATAGATTTTGTGTACCGACAAACAACATTATTTATTTAGCGTAGACCTTAGTTACTCTTACACGTGTTTATACCAGGTCCTCGGGGTAGAATTTGCTTTTCATGTATTAAAGGTAATTGTAAATATTTTATTGCATTTTGAAGATATTAATAATTTTTTGTTATGACTTTCGGATATTTATAATCGGGTGGTAATGGTTATCCTATCTAGGTAGATTAGTATAGGTACCCAAATGATCTAGTTAGTTGTATCATGACATGGGACCATACATTTGAAGCGTCGTATAATCAATTCCATAGGATTCCACTAGTCCCATACTATGAAGTCTCTCATTGCAACTCTCAGGAAATGCATATCCATCCTTGTTACGTCCACCTTTAATCAAGGATGGATACATCTTTATAAACCACTCAAACCTCTCATACTTTTTATAAGAAATCATTGGCCTATACATACCCTTAGCCCTTATACCTGGTTCTGGCATACCATTATATCTAGTAATTTCTATAGGGATACTAGGCTTTACAACTGGGCCATGGAATACTAAAATAGGTTTTTGATCTGGGGTCCAAACCCCTACCAAGTATGTAAACCCTATAGAGTACCAATTAAACCACCTCTCTAGGCCATGCCCTCTAATATACTAACAAAATAACACAGACATCCTTGAGTACTATATTATCTACAACCCTAGGTGAATCCTGAACTACACCCATCTCATTAACTGGAATCTGGTCATCCTTAACTATATACTAGGACTCAGAAGATTCTGTAACAACCTCAAAATTTGATGAAATATATGAAATTTGTGATTGTGAATGATTTGGGTATTTTACCCCACATCGTATTTGCGTTATAGTATTTTTGGATTGTGGGGGTGATTGGCATGATTCTCGATGCATTTTTGTACCATTTATGCACTATTGTGAGTTTTGTTGGCTTCCAGAGCCTTATTTTAGACTTATATGGATATCCTTTGATCCGTGCAACAGATGTCTAAATAAACTGCGCCAGTATCTCTAAAATTTCTATTTTAGGCTATATAGACCATTAGTTCGAGTTCCAGTGCACCTTATCTCATTTCCACCTGTTGGTCAGAAAATTAAAAAATTAGAAATACGGGTGTGGGATCCATATTTGGTCGAAACGACCTTGGATGAAAAAAATTCAGCTTTTCCAGTAGATCTCGAATGTCTATTTTAGGGTG
The DNA here is from genome assembly GCF_002878395.1 of Capsicum annuum. Taxonomy (NCBI): domain Eukaryota; kingdom Viridiplantae; phylum Streptophyta; class Magnoliopsida; order Solanales; family Solanaceae; genus Capsicum; species Capsicum annuum. The sequence continues at coordinate 84,626,914 of NC_061122.1, forward strand.
GTAACATATTTGGTGTGATTTTACGACTTTTAAATCTCATTTCGACCCTTGATTTGGAAAATTGTGATTTCGAATTTCGCGGGTCAATTTTGTGAAAATGATGCTTTTTCAAAATTATGGTATTGTAAATAAGTCTGGAGCAATAAATTTAGTGTTTTTGCATAGTTCGTTTGCGTATATCAAACTTCGAACGAATCCTGAACACTCTGTAGAAGTACGGGTTGGACTTGAAGAGAAAAAATTGCAACATAAATAGCCCCTTTTTGGACGTTTTTACTCATTTTTCAGCTTGTGTCCTGACAGTTAAATCCTAAAATAGTGTGAGTGCTTAAAACTGAAACTTGTGGGAGCTTGGAAAACTAGATTAATATCTATTACTTTATTCTATTACAAAGTTAAGGTAAGAATTCACCCTTTTCTTAGTAATTTCTTGATTAATTTATCAGAACCCCCAAAATCTTATAGCTTGATTTTAAATCTCAATTTCACTCCTTTTCATTAGAATAATATTTTTATCTTATAATTACTAGTTTTCATCAATTTAACCTTCAAAACAACTTTGATTTTTGATTTTAACCCAAAATTTAAAATTTTACCCAATAAAGCTTTAAAATTATTTTCTTTGATTTGAACCTCATTTTTACTCTATTTTCCTTGAATTTCAAGCTGTGGGTTCCTAAAAATATGCGAAACACAATTTTGAAGTAAAGTTATGATTTTTTCTTCTTTTTTGAAAACTCTTTTCGGGGTCCGTTTTGGCACCCGAATAAAAAATAGTCAATATGGGTATCATTGACCTTATTTTGATGCATAGATTTCATATTTGATAGTTTTAGTGTATTTAGAGATTTTTCGTGAGGAGTAAGGCTTTGGGAGCAAAGTCTTGGTAGCAGTATTTCGACTTTTGAGGTAGGTTATGACTTAACTCTTTTAAACTGGGTTGGGTAGTAAATGATGCTATAAAATACATGTTAAGGGTGCGACATAATCATTAAAAATGACTATCTATGCGTTATGCCTGTGTGAAGGCCTATAGGTGATGTAATTGTTGAAATTAAGATATGAAGTGATAAGTGTGATCGTGTGGATCCTAGTGGTATTGATAGCCTTGAATGCATGTGAATAATTATATTGTGTTGTTGAAATGTCTAACGTGGTTTCATTGGTATATTGTGATATATCTATATTTATTAGTATATGGGACATGTGGAAATTCATGGATGAAGCAGAAGTAATGAGTGAATATTGACTCATGTAGTTGTGGAATTATAACATTGTGGTTGGTTGTGTAAATACATTATGTGGATTGACTATGGAAATGCATCATATGGATTAGTTGTGGAAATACTTAATTTGAATGGTTGTGATTATTGGATCTTCATTCTCATGTCATCATACACATTATTTCACTTGTTTGTTTTGTTGCTTTATATATACTTATTGTCATCCATGTGTACGCGATTTGTGTCTTATGTAATGTATTTTCTTTGGAAGTACTAAAAACACTGGAATATTGGATATTATATTTTATGGACTATCTCTGAAGGATTATGCCAGAGCAAAGTTATGGATATTGGTGATCTTGAGGCTGCGGGCCAAATTTGACGTTGTTTGCCAAACTTGTGTGCCAATCCTATGCATTATATATATATATATATATATATATATATATATATATATATATATATATATATATATTGCACCTGCTTTATTGTGTTTATGTTGTGTTTGAATTTCCATATTGACTTGTCATCTACCTATTTGTTCTATATCATGACTTGTTAACGTCTAATTATTCTATCTTCCTTTAATTGTACTTGATGATCTTGATTATACATGTCCCTCTTTTGTTCTACTTGTATGTGATATTGTGTATATTTGTATCCCTATCTTGTGTGTTGTTGTACTATATATATATGGATATTATAGAACTGTTAGTGCAGGTAGTGTAGGTTATCATTGTGGGATATTTTTGGATTGCTGGTGACGTGCCCTTAGTATATACTTTGTATGCTTTATTTTTTAGTTTGCTCGGTCATCCTATGATACCTACTGAGTACAAGTGGATCATACTCACTCCTACTTGACCCTTTCGGTGAAGATTCAGGTTCTAGTGCACCCTCCATTGCTTGAATCGGGCGATTATTAGAGCCTTCAAGGTAGTTGATGATTTTTAGGCGTCCGAACGGACTATGTCTTTATTTTCAATTCTCTGAGACAAAGTTTTCTTTTGTATTTAAACACCTTATGTATTTCATTTAGATTCAAGTTGTATTTAGATACGTTCCCATACTGTTGACACCAGGTTTTGGAAGTTATGACTACATGTGTTAATTTTATTCTTTTTTCTTTTATCACTTCTATGTGGTTTGGCTTCATTCGAGAAGCCTTACATGGGGGATATTTTTGTCTTTTTCCCTTGGCGTATCAGTTTTGGTGATAGACTTACTTGTCAAGGTTAGCCGCGACAAATGTCATCATGACCTCTTATATATATATTTGGGTCGTGACAGATTCTATCTGGAATTTTAGCAGCCGGCTGAGGTTTACTTCTACATCGGCTAGGTAGTTATTTATCTTAATGAAAATATTGATTCAACATTATATCGTTTCTTTTGTCACGAGAGATCTATCGGTAAAACTCTATCTCTCTCTTATATATTGGTCAGTTTTTTATATAACATTTTTGGTTATTATTCTCTTTTATTAGATTTATAGGACTAAAGCTACATATTTTAGGAGGTGTTTTTTATGTTTGAATTTGTTTAATGAAAATTTGATTTTTCATCATAAAAAGGGTCCATGAGGCTAAGACAAACCACATAATAATTAATTTTCTGTCTAATATATGTTTATGTTAGAGTGCCTACAAAAGTTAAAGGTCGATCAAATTATAATTCGTTGTCTCTTATCAATAATTAGGAAAGGGAACAAGTGGTTCTTGTATGTATCAAATATAAATAGTGGGTGACGTCAATCCACAACTTAAAAACATGTCTTAACTACTAGTCTAACGAGGTGGATTTTTAAATGTATGTGGACAAACAAGTATTGGACGTGCAAATATAGGAAAGAAAACATCAGACTAATACAACAAGCTAGAATCTTAGAATAAACTATCTACATGCTATGCGTTTGTACTTTTTGGTAGTCTTTGAGGATATGAAGGGAAAAACTGAAGCTCTGCATATGAGAGAATCTTTTTTCTTCAGCTTGATCCAACCCACATGATATTCATGTTTGCAGCCGAGTGTCCTAATGGTTTCTTCAAGCTCAAATTTCATATGACATATGACACAAATCTCCTCAGTTTACTCAAGATTACTTGTTTTGACTTTAGTGATGTAACATGATGAGTTAACATGATGAGTTATTGTTTTAATGTACCTCAATATAAGGTCCTCTTCCTCCTCCTTCAAGTAAGCCTCCTCCACGTAAGCCTCTTGATGATGATCAAGAGACCTTCTAATCAACTCAAAGGGATCATTTGCTGAGAGAGAATGATATGGTTAATTTCTCCTATTTTGTGGAGAATGACTTTGCAAATTGTCTGCCATACGAGTCCTTAAAATCCTATCTACTGAACAAGATTACTCATGTAAATTATCATAACAACAGAAGAATGATCATGTGAGGTACTATTTGCTGAATGGCACTAATTAAACAACAAATTAAATAAAAGTATTGTTGCAATTTGTTTGTGTTTTTTAAAGGAACACAAGAAACAGAAAAGAATGTATAACGAGCTTGATTGAAACTAAACAATTTATAGATGGCCCATCATATATCCTACTTTATTTGGGAAACTAATAAATTCTATTTCAAGTTTAGGCAGAAAATTAATAAATTATATTCCTAGTTCACGAGGGAAATTAATATATTGCTAGCTCATGTGGAAAACTAACAATTTATATTCTTAGTTTATATGGGAAATTAATAAGTTGAATTCCTAATTTGCTTTAAAATATTCAAATTTAATGACCATATGATATATACATAGAGACGGCGTACTATATTTCCTACTTCCTTTGGCAACTTAATGTTTTTATTCCTAATTTGTTTTAATGGAGAAGGAAGTAAAAGAAAATACAATAAAACATATCTTCATTTAAAGATACTGTTTTATAAATAAAATAATGATAAAAGAAGGAATGTTGGAGAAAAAAAATGAATGAGATTCATTGCTCAATAAATTCTCCGCTCTCGGAAAATTTTCTCCCCTTTTTGGTAGGGAAGGAAACATCAATAAAAATAAATCCATTTAATTGTCAATATAAAATTTACTAATTACTTAAAATAAATTGTATAAAATTGAAAGAAAAATAATTAGATTCAACATATAAATGCATGGTTCTTTTATCACTTGATAATGAAAGAAAATGATAACTTAATAATTTCTTTTATTTAAAATACTAATTAAGAGTTTGTTTGACTGAACTTTTAAAATCTACTTATTTTTACAAGTATATTCATCAAATAAGGATTCAAAAAAAAAAATTCAAATATCACAATATTGAGGTGGATAAAGTTATATTGATAATTTTTTCTAGTATGCCAGAGGTTGTTTAAGTTAAAATCAAGTTACGAAATTGAAAAGTATGGTTAAACACTACAAATTGATATTATTTAAATAGACAAATTTTTTGGAATATTTATTATGAGATAATTTAATTAAGTTTTTACATTTCATTTAAGTACATTGTATGAATAATTTCACAAAATTAGAACCGAGAGTATAATAAGACATTGGTCATAGATGTATTTTCCATAATGCATGATGTTTGTTTGCTACCTCTCCGTCCGGAATAGTATGGTAAATATAGTACTTTGGTAGTTGTATTGTATCTTAATAAAATTAACAAAAATAATTTGTACATCTATTTCTAAGGACACTTTACTTTTAACAACCTTTTCACCTTAACAAAAATTGTTTCTGTCTATACATAAAATTACTTATTTTTTGCAAATTAAATATTGGATTGACACCTTAAAACTGCAAAATAAGCAACCACAAAAAAGGTACTACTAGATTTCTAGAAATTTAGTCACAAATGTTATCAATTAAGTAAGAAAATATATCAAAACTAGATATGTGCTAACAAAAGGGTGTTTTGCATTATTACGATCTTCCATTAAATTTTTTAATTTTTGACGCATTGTGATAAATGATCCTTCATTCAAGAAATCGAAGCATTCTCCTAATAGTTATCATGATGGCCATTTTAGATAACTTAGCACAGTCCTTAAAATTTTGATCTTTCTCGGGATCTACCTTAACAAAACTATGGTGATTCATCATTACTTAAAAACCTCCAAATAATTAAAACCCCATTTTGTCTGTTCAATATTTTTTTCAAGATCACAACATTGAACAATAGTGTCCTTCAATTAGTTGCCTACTCATAATTTATATTCAATAAGGAAGACGAAGGAGAATAATTAAAAGATAATGTGAAGGCCCAAGCTATTTTAATACTGCTTAAAGTCATGAACTGATACTCATTCAATGATAACTCATAGGATTATAAAATTTCTTGTGTTCCAAGGTGTCACGATCCTAAATATTACACCATACAAGGATTAAATACATGAAATTAAGTCATCTAAAATAAGGTAAGTCACAAACAGTCTTTCTATAAAAAGGTCATGAAGGAAAAATAGAAATGAAAATGAAAATTCCCTTAAAACTAGTATCACTAGTACTATCATATAAGGAAGTATGAAACATCACTCAATATAAAATACTAAAAGAAAAGAAATGTGACAAAATTTAAAGCGTAGAACAGATCCATTAAAGCAAGGATCAGCCGAACAACTACCTCCAGATCTTGAGAATGATAGTCTCAAATGTAGGTACTTATAGGAACAATCTAATCCATCATTACTAGTAAACATGCTAGGACGGGTGCAGAGTACGAATATCATCAGAATAACATTCGTAAACATTCATGGGCCGTGTATGTAATTTTGGAATTTAAAGATGTTGGGTAGGAATGATGTCAGCCCACTACAACTGGACTTATTCCGCTATAGTGGCGTTGCTATTGTGACATGCCGGTCACTATAGCAACATTAATCAGACCATCGACCCACTATGTTGGTTTTTATTTCTTTTCTCCACTTCAGTTGCAATAAATAATATGGCATGACTTTAAAATCCCTTGGAGTTGCCTCTCATGTTTTCAACCTAAAAAGAGGGAAAAGTGGGTGCGAACGGGGTGAAAACCTATGGATTTTTGAGGTGTAATGCATCCGTATGCTTGGCACAAGGTGGAAAATTGCATTTTCTCGTCCTTCCTACAATTGGTTTATATCCAGGTAAGTAAAGGTTGATTGAGTAGTATATTCCCTTATTAGAAAGCATAAATGTGACACAGATGGATAAGAGATTTCATCTCTAGGACTTCGAGGAAAAATTTGGGATGGCTAAAATTGATTAAAGCTTTTTTAATGTTAAAATAGATCTGTTTTGTTTATTTTATCATGATATTTTATAGTTATGCTATAAAGATAGTGGTTCACTGTTTTAGACTCAATGTTTGGGTAGAGGGAAAAGGGCTATTTACTGATTATTAATTAAATCATTACAGAAAGGGATAATATCCTATAGGGTGTTAGTGTCTCGAATAATCTAGGGATGTAGTCCGTATTGTCATTTTGGGATGGAGTACTGAGGTAGGTGATAGTACATTAAACTCAATTTATATTGTATGTGTTGGGTTCAAAGTATATGAAAAGTGTGAATGAAAAATGGAGGGAACCAAGTAGAAGGAAAAATAGAGAAGAAAACACTAAAAAGAAAAGTGTACTCTAAAATGGAAAGTCTACTCATTCTCCCACATTGGTGGGACAATGTGACTTTTAAGTGTTTATATTAAGTAACACTTATTCCACTTGGTAAGTGAGGCAATAAATAAGATATGCCTCACACCGTCTTCATCTTCGCTCGCTTAGCTTCAGCTTCGTCTTTTGATTTATTGATGAGATCTATCTTTTTAGACAAAGTTTATTTGACAGAAATTTAATCTGAAAATACCAAAATGCAAATTTTCTATATTTTTTATCCTCCATTTATATGTAGCATGTAGTGATTGACACTATTTTGAAATACTATGCAAAAACAAAGTGATGCTTTGGAAGGGATGCAACCCTTCAATAAAAACACATTGTTTCATGAAATGGTATCCCTATTCGAAAAAGACACATTCTTTGGACAAAAAGACATGCTTTTCTAGAAAAGTCACACCTTTTAAGTGAACCATTGCTACCTTTTCCATGAGACATCTGATAGGCTATATAAACCTGCTTTCATCCACAGGTTTAGATATGAATTTTCTGAAATAAAAACGCTCTTCTTCTCTTCAAAAATATTTTTTGTGATCAATCAAATCCTTGAGTGAGTCCGTTGAATTCAACAATTTGAGGTACTGCTATTGTTTGGATTGAAGGCCATTTTATCCTAGGAGAAAGATTCTATAACCTCGAGTATAGTAAGGGGAATTATTCCTTAAAGACACTCCGTGAAGTTGGGATACTTGGCCTTAAAATTCTATTTCATCTCTTTTCTGAACATTAACACACTTCTTAGATAGATTATTCATAATCTAGTGCTGAAGGTGTTAAGGAACTTCATAAGTGTTCTTGTCTTGTACTTGAACTAGTGTTGAAGTTCGTGTTGCTTATATATAGATTCTTGTACCCGAATACATACTAAATAACAATCTTAAGGAATAAATTACTGTTTAAGAATTTGTATTGCTTCTTTATGAAGATTAAAGCTTTTAGCTTTCTACTCTGTTTGAACGTAACTAGTGATTTGAAGAAATAAAATCTTCATCACAAGTTATAAATCATTCGGTTGACGATTAGAAGTCATAAAAAGTTCATCGTTAAACTAAAAACAAGAAGAAGAGTTTAAAGATATTTAACTTTATTAGAAGTATTCTGTAAAATACTAAATTTACTGTTTTTTGGTGACAGGAAGAATGATGACTGCTACTCAAATGCATGATGCTAAGACTATGGTGACAACTAGCTATGCCAAGATAAGTTGAGCAAATGCTCCGCAATCTATGGCCCCTGTGGAGAAGCCTGGAAATTTTGTGGGTATTGACTTCAAGAGATGGTAACAAAAATTGTTCTTTTACCTCACCACTCTATGTCTTCAAAGGTTGACTAGTGAGAATGCTCCTGAGGTGCTCGAGAGAACCTCAAAGAAAGAGTGTTTCATAATAGTAGAGGATTGGAAACACTCAAACTTCTTTTTTAGGAATTATATCTTGAGTGGTCTCCAAGATGACCTCAATGTTGTTTATAGTGTTACTAAGACATCGAAGGAATTGTGTAGGGCACTAGAACAAAAATACAAGACAGAAGATGGGAGAATTAATAAATTCTTTTTTGCAAGGTTCCTAGACTTTAAAATTATAGATAGCAAGTCAATTATATCTCAAGTACAGGAATTACAAGTAATCATCCATGATCTCCTAGTGAAAGATATATGTTGGAAAAATACCTTTGTTAAATAAAATGAAAATGTTCTTAGTACTCAAATAAACTATTTTGTAGGTTTGATTGTGAATGATTCATTTCAAGTAGTAGCGATAATTGAGAAGCTACCACCTATGTGGAAACACTTCAAAAACTACTTAAAGTACAAATGCAATGAGATGACTATTGAAGATCTTATTATCCGACTATGTATTAAAGAGGATAATAAGGCTTCCTAGAGAAGGTCAAATAAGAAATTCTATAATTAATGAAGCACATATTGTAGAAGATGACCAAAACAATTCTAAGAAAAGGAAGAAAGTTGAACATGGAAGCAATCAACCCAAGAAGAAATTCAAGGGAAAGTGCTTCAACTGTGGCAGGATTGGCCACAAGTCCACAGATTGTTGTGCTCCTAAAAAAGGCAAGAAAAAAGATCAAGAAAATATGATTGAGTCCAATAAAGAATGTGATGATCTGTGTTCTATGCTTATAGAATGTAACTTGGTGGGGAATCCTCATGAATGGTGGATGGATTCTAGTGCCACCCGTTATATTTGTGCCAACAAAAAGTTATTTTCAACGTTCGCTCCTGCTGAAGTAGAAGAAATGATCTGCATAGCTAACTCTGCTACTGCAAAAGTAGAAGAAACTGGAAAGGTGTGCTTGAAGATGACTTCTGGCAAAGTGTTGACACTAAACAATTTCTTTTATGTTCCGTAGTTAAGGAGGAACTTGATTTTTGTTTCACTTCTAGACAAGAATGGATACAAATGTGATTTTGTTTCCAAAAAAATTGTACTTAGTAAAGGAGAAGTGTATGTAGGAAAAGGCTAACTCACTGAGGGCCTATTAAACATGAATTTAACGAATGTTGAAATGAATAAAAGTTCAATTTTTTCTTAATTTCTTGAGTCTTATGATTTGTGGCATGAACGTTTAGGCCATGTTAACTACAAAACACTACGAACACTGATTAACTTAGAAGTTTTGCCAAACTTTGAGTGCAATAAATCAAAGTGTCAAATGTGTATGGAATCAAAGTATGCAAAGCATCCTTATAAGTCCGTTGAAAGGAATTCCAACCCCTTAGACTTAATACACACTAACATTTGTGTTATGAAGTCAACACCATCACATGGTGGGAAAAAATATTTCACAACTTTTATTGATGATTGCACTAGATATTGTTATGTCTACTTACTAAATAGTAAGGATGAGGCAATAGATGCATTTAGGAAATACAAAACTGAAGTTGAAAATTAGTTAGAGAAAAAGATAAAAATGATAAAAAGTGATAGGGGCGGAGAATATGAATCTCCCTTCGCTGAAATATGTGTAAAGAATGAAATTGTCCATCAAACTATGGCCCTATATTAACTTCAATCTAATGGAATTGCGGAAAGGAAAAAACAAACTTCAAAGAAAATAATGAATGCCTTACTTATAAGTTCAGGTTTACCGAAACCTTGTAGGGGGAGGCTATCCTTACAGGCACCTTTATACTCAATAGAGTTTCCTATTGTAAGACACAATCAATTCCTTATGAAAAATAGAAAGGAAAGAAACCCAACTTGAAATATTTCAAAGTATGGGAGTGTCTAGCAAACGTCCATATTCCTATGCCTAAAAGGGTTAAGATAGGACCTAAGACGGTGGACTGTGTGTTTATAGGATATGCTAAAAGTAGAAAAGCATGTCGATTTTTGGTTCATAAATCTGAACATCCAGATATTAATGTAAATATGATAATTGAATCAGATAATGCTAAATTCTTTAAACATATTTATCCGTATAAAACTAGACATGAACAGTCTAGTGGGGGAGGGGTCTAAACGACCTCGAGATGAACCAAGTAAGAATGTACATAATGAAGAAAATCCAAAACATAGTACACGTCAAATACATCAACATCATTTGGTTTGGATTTTGTAACATTTATCTTACAAAATGAGTTGTATACATTTAAAGAAGCAATGTCATTATCAGACTCATACTTTTTGAAAAAGGCAGTCAATAGTGAGTTGATTCAATCTTAAGCAACCATACATGGGAGTTGGTTGATCTTCCTCCAAGAAACAAACCTTTAGGATCTAAATGGATCTTCAAAAGAAAAATAAAAGCAGATGGTACTATTGACAAATACAAGGCATGACTTGTAGTAAAAGGTTTCAAACAAAAAGAAGGCCTTGATTACTTTGATACATACTCGCCAAGAACAAGGATAACGTTGATTTGAATGTTAATTGCCTTGGAGATGGTATGTGGTCTTGAAATCCATCAAATAGATGTGAAAATTGTATTCCTAAATAAAGAATTGGAGGAAGAAATTTACATGGAATAGCCTAAGGGTTTTGTGGTTCCAGGAAAAGAAAATAAGGCGTGTACACTTGTTAAGTCACTTTATGAACTAAAATAAGCACCTAAGCGATGGCATACAAAGTTTGAACAAACCATGTTGGAAAATGGATTCAAGATAAATGAATGTGATAAATGTGTTTATATTAAAAACACTCCAAATCACCAAGTCATTGTGTGTTTATATATGGATGATATGTTGATCATCAGTAAAGACATTTCAGGCCTAAATGCAACGAAACGAATGCTCGAGAGAAAGTTCGATATGAAAGACCTTGGAGTTGTGGATGTGATCTTAGGAATACGAATACATATAACTCCACAAGGGTTGGCATTGTCACAGTATCATTATATCAAAAATGTACTTGACAAATTCAAGTATATGGAATTTGATATTGACAAGACTCCATTAGACGTGATCTTTGCACTTCAAAAGAATGAAGGTAAAAGTAACTCACAATTGGAGTACACAAAAGTATTGGGATGTTTAATGTATATAATGAAATGTACATGACCAGACATAGCATGCGCTTTTAGTAAATTAAGTCGGTACACGAGTAATCCCAATAAAACTCATTGGATGGCAATGAAAATAGTTTTGGCGTATCTTAAATACTCTCAAGACTATGCCTTACATTATAATAAATATCCCGTGGTACTCGAAGGATATAGTGATGCAAATTGGATCACCGTATTGAACAAAGTAAAATTCACAAGTGGATGTGTATTTACTGGTGGACGAGCAGTCTCTTGAAAATCTTCCATACCGACTTCTATTGCTCGGTCTACAATGGAATCTAAATTTATCGCATTGGATAAAGCTAGTGAAGAAGAAGAATGGCTCCAAAATTTCTTGGAAGATATTCCTTATTAGCCCAAACTAGTGGCACCATTATGTATAAACTGTGATAGCCAATTGATAATAGGTAGGGCAGGAAGCATGATGTACAATAGTAAATCTCATCACATACAATGAAGATATAATACCGTTAGAGAACTTCTCTCTAGTGGAATTATCACTGTTAACTATGTAAATTCAAAGGATAATGTGTCGGATCCACTTACAAAAGGCCTATCTAGAGAAAGAGTAGAAAGGATATCCAAGAGAACGGGTTTAAGGCCTAGGACAAGTCAACATGGCGGTAACTCTACCTACCAAACTAGAGATCCCAAGAGCTAGGTTCAAGGAGATTAGATTAAGTTGTGTATGACAGGTTCAACATTGTCAATATACCCTAACTCATTCTCATGATGTACATAATGTTTAGTAAATAAGGATAAGACTTAAGGTGAAAAGTCTTTTAATGATTATCTAAATTTGGTAGATTTGACCAAATAGTTTAATCTATTGGATAGAACATTTAGAAATCACCTATGTGAGGGAGAAGTGAAGCCTCTCAAACAAGAATAATAGTAAAGGACTATTCTCTAAGCTCTTGTGAAACCATGACGTGTTTATGACTAAAAAGAAAAAAATTGTGAGAACCATAAATGGTAAAAGGTTGGTTGTGTGACATGTGTTGTTTAGGTGTACATTAAAGTTCAACGGTTTAAACATATCAAATCTACCGATTGACTGAGTGCATCCTATGCATATTCACTACGGAAAGTTCAAAGAAAAATCCACTTATCCAGATGCAATCAGTCTTTACTTGATGATCACATACTTATCCGTAAAATTTTTACGAAAAATAATCATTCTCCATTGATATAGGGGATTGTTGGGTTCAAAGTATATGAAAAGTGTGAATGGAAATTGGAGGAAACCAAGTGGAAGGAAAAATGGAGAAGAAAACACTAAAACGGAAAGTGTACTCTAAAATGGAAATTCTATTAATTCTCCCACATTGGTGGGAGAATGTGAATTTCAAGTTATTATATTGACACTTATTCCACTTGGTAAGTGAGGCAAGAAATAAGAGATGTCTCACTCCGTCGTCGTCGCTCGCTCCCTCGGCTCAGCTTTGGCTTCGACTTTAGATTTGTAGTTGGATTTGGATTTGTCAAATGATCGATCGATGAGATCTATCTTTTCGTACAAAGTTTATTTGACAAAAATTTAATCCAAAAATACCAAAACACAACTTTTCTTTTTTTTATCCTCCATTTATATGCGTGCATGCAATGACTGACACTGCTTTGAAATGCTATGCAGAAATAAAGTGATTCTTTGGAAGGGATGTAACCCTTCAATTAAATTACATACTATTTCATGAAATGGTATGCCTGCTCAGAAAAGACACATTCTTTGGACGAACAGACATGGTTTTCTAGAAAGGTCACACCTTTTAAGTGAACCATTGCCACCCTTTCCAAGAGGCATCTGATAGGCTATATAAACTTTCTTTCATCCATAGGTTTAGATATGATTTTTTTGAAATAAAAACTCTCTTCTTGTCTTCAAAAAAATTCTTTGTGATCAATCAAATCGTTGAGTGAGTTCATTGAATCCAACAATTTGAGGGACCATTATTATTTAGATTGAAGGCCATTTTATCCCTGGAGGAAGATTCCACAAACCTCGAGTACAGTGAGGGAAATTATTCCTTAAGGACACTCTGTGAAGTCAGGGAACTTGGCCTTAAAATTCTATTTTATCTCTTTTCTGAACATTCACACACTTTTTAGATAGATTATTTATAATCTAGTGTTGAAGGTGTTAAGGAACGTCATAAGTGTTCTTGTCTTGGACTTGAACTAGTGTTGAAGTTTGTGCTGCTTATATAACGATTTTTGTACCCGAATACATACTAAATAACAGTATGTGCATGTAAACTACATCATAGTTCATTATGTTTGTGCAAGTTTCTTGGTATGCTCAATTCAAATGATTGTTACCTTGTTGTATGATTTTTACTTGCTTTATTGATTGTTATGGATTCTCTTGGAATTTGGGATGTTCTTATGGCTTGTAGGTGAAATGCAATTGTCAGACTATTGTGTCTGTAATTTAAGTACATAGATGGAATTTGTTCTCTGAAAGTCATGGCTAGAGAGTGGTTATGATCCCCATTGCACGTATTTACAAGAATTAGGTGGATTTGACAGTTTCCTGCTTGAACTAGGGAATAAATTTATATATGTGTTGCTTGCTGACTTAAGATGGAATGATGGTTTGCTTGACTTGACCTGGCAGCTTATAACTTGACAATTAATTCTTTTTATATTTCTATTACAACCCATTTTTTTGGACTAGTATTTGAACCGTCGTTCCTACGTATATAGACCTGAAGCTAATGGTTTCTACTTATAAATAAATGTAAATAATAATTCATTAGGGTACGAACATCATCAGATATGGATTGAAGTATTAAATATCACCTAGCTCAAAAGTTAAGTTGAGCACTTTTCTATCTATCAAATTTTAGTATACGAATTTTCTTAGGTCAAATTCTGATGACCATTGCTCTTAAAATATAACGATTCATGTGTCAAATTATATATTAAATTAAAGATCTTCGAGTCCTTTTTCCAATGCAACTAACTATTCATCAATCCGAGTTTTGAATCAAAAGTTACAAGCATTTTAGTGAGATACTGTCTGGAGTTAGCAATTAGGTCGCGGGGCAATGTTGGAGCTCTGCGTTTGGGGTTATGATGCAAATCTCCTACTCTGCATTGGTTTCCCAATGCAAACCCCTTTCATAGATGTTAAACATGTTTTTAAATTAAAGAAAAAAAGGTCCTTTGACCCCCCATAATAACTTCCCAAATCCGTCTTGTAACGCTAAAAATGACCCAAGTCCTATTAAAAGGCCCCCAAACCCTCATTCTTTTCCTTTCAAGATCATCAAGGAGGGGTTTCTCAATTTTTAAGCATTTTAAAAATCAAGGTTGTTATTCAATTTTCTTTCATAAAAAGGTATGTGGGACTATGCTAAACCTCATGGGTTTAAGGTTATCATTTTAACAAGCTTTAACGATATGTAACTATGAATATGTAATGGATTTTGAAATTCACTTAAAGAGAGTATATCATGAACCCATTTTGATTGAAGTATGCTTTATTTTTGGGTGTTTTCCATGGACTTGAATTATCTTCAGGTCTATATGTGTATGAATCCTGAGGAATTGATATTCCAGCATGATTTACAAAATTCTCCTTTTTATTACCAAATCCATTGTCTTAATATGTTGGGGTTGTTGATATAAACCGGTAAAAGCTGTAATTCAAGTGTTTTACTATTTTATAAATGCTCGGGTATTAATAAAGAAATTATATGTACTTTGTGAAAAAATTGACCACCCCATGTTAAAGTATTGAAAAGAGAGTGTTTTGCATAAGTTTCATTTGCTATTTGAAATGAGAACTCTCATGTGATGTTTAAATCTTTTGGGTGGTCATTTACATATTTTTAAATGAAAAGATTGTGAAATGATATAATATGGCTTATATGGCTTGCAAGTGTTGGTATGACGATATTAGATAAGACAAATGCCATGACAGACTCAGATTAGACCAAACTACAAACTTTTTAGTTTTTAAATCATGATTTCAGTAAGATGCATGTTTTGAAAAGGCTAATAATGGGCTCTAAGAGAGTTAGATGATTACCTGAAGAGGGCACGAGTTCAGATAACTTATTTCTCAAAATTGTGTTTTGCCGATATGGGTATATTATATCCTGAAATATGAATTATACAATGTCCTTGTGCCCTTTGGTGTATCAGAATTAGAGACTTTATCTCTTGTAGTAAACGTGGGATGGGAGGCTTGGCTGTCGAGTCAAGGGTGAATCCCATATAGCTCGTAGGATATCTTTCAGAAATGTAGGGTGTAACATCTAGCTTAAAAGTAAATTAATGAGTTGAGTCAATATTTTACAAGAATAATTTAGGAGATCTTTATATGATGCTCATGTATTTTTTTTATATATAGTATGCTAACTTATTTTCACGATGCCCTCATTTATTTTACATGAAATCTATGTAATTTTTGGTTAGTTCTGCATACCAATACTTTTCAAGTATTGACCACCTCAAAGTATAGGTTTTGAGGCTTAGTCGCGTGGTCTATCACATCAATAAAATATTTGGGACAATGACAGAGTTTGTGAGCCATCCATCTTTCGAAAGTCATTTATTTATATGTTGGCTTCTTTTATTTTATTTTCTAGTCAAGGGCCTTGTCCCAATCTAGACAGTTAATCTTTAGTATAAGCTTTGTAGATGAGATTTGATTATTGTATTATGATAACTTATTGACATAGTTTGATTATGAGATTCTCTTGAATGTCATTATATCTTTCGCACTTTGATTTATATATGAATTATGCTTATGATACAATGCTAAGAAATCTCTCGAGACTTCGTGGTGCGAGATATCCGTTATGGTTAAGGCCTCAACTTGGGTCATGACAATTCCCTTAGGTGGTGAAAGGATAAATATTTTTACGGCTGAGTAAGAAGTATTGTATTTTAAGGATAAGGAAAAGGACAAATGTAGGTTATGTGTTAAATTTGATCTAATGTTAAGGGGCTTGGCAGATGATTATTTTACCAGATGAGTCTTCTCCATGTATTTTAGGTGTTGTATTAAGGGTCATAACTTCAGTAATTTAATTTGGGTCAACTGATGAGGCTTACCACTATATATGGATTGTGCTAATACTACTCTAGCTATAAACGATTCAAGGTATAGTATTTTATAAAAATCAACATTGATTTCGTAATTGTTGTTCTTAGTGATCTTTCAGCAGCTCCCACTTCTTCTACTCGTGGTGTATGTTGTGTCATGTTGTACTTTTTTCTTGGCAACTCTTGTACCTATTTAGAATAGATCTTGGGGTGGTCTATATTTTCCATATGTAATCTTGTAAATTGTTCTATTAGAGGTTAGTAATTCCTATTTAACAAATATTTTCATTTGACCTCTAGGCTTCTTCTCTATTAATGGTTAGGAAAAGTTTTCCTTATGACCTTAAAGTTATAGTCGAGGCAATTTTATATCAGAGCCAAGGATTACCGGTCCTTCAGTGCAAGATCAAATGCTGAATAGTGTCATCTGGATTGGTGTGTTGCTATCGACATCTAATCTTTTGAGAACTATGGGTCATTCTAGGAATTTTTTTTAGTTCTTTCTTTCCTCTTATGTGACTTGTACTTTTTCTTTTATTGGTTAAATCCAATCGGTAATTCCCTATTCTAATTGGTATCTTTAGAACCTCAATTTGAATCTAGTTTATTCCAACCAAAATCTTTGCACTCTTAATTGGAATCTTATCTATTCCTATTGTTATGTTAGGGAGTTCGTAAAATTAGAATCAAGAAGCTTCTACTTGGTATCTTGTCCTAAGAGTATCTTTAACATTCTAGATGACCCACTTAGGGTCAACATATGTACAATTAAAAGTTGCCAATGAGGTATGAAGGAATGATAATTAACTTTGCATTTTTTGAATTCATGTGATGTGATGGTAGTTTCTTTCTTGGCTGGAAAATTTACTTTGTGATTATTGTGAGTTGTCATGTACTTTGTGGTATTAGCTAAACAGTTGGCTATGTTTGTACTGTTTAGTGGATATTAAAATGAATTTTTAGAGTAGTGCATCTATCTGGGGTCCAACCTATTGTTGCTGCTATAAAATTGGAAAAATTTGTACTGACCATGAACAAACATGCTATGGGGTGATTGATTGTTGGGAAAGCTCATCCCTATCCCAGTCAATTACCTACTATGCAATCACAGCTTGTTGTTGTATTCACAATTGTCTGATTCCTCTGCTTTCATGTTCGTGACCCATTGGACTCATTTCCAAGGGATATTATCATGTTTGCATCCCTTGGTTCCCATGTTTGCAAAGGCCAAATCCTTTGAAATGAAAAACTTCCTTTCCTAATTTCCTTACAATTTTCTTTCCATTTTTCACTATTTTTATCACTAGGAGTTCAAGAACACGTGGGAAATCATAAATTGGAGTGGGACATGCTTATTGAGGTTAAGGTAATCATTTTTCATTAGTTTCTTTGTAAGTTATCAACCTGATTCCTTGGTTTAATTCTCATTCTCCCTCTTATTTACACTATTCCTCGGAGCTAAATTTAGCTTGGATTTATAATGTATTTATGCTCAACTTTTGTGCATATATTTCTTTTCCTTTGAGAGACATCATGACAGATTCAATTTTGAGATTCCATTAGTGGGGCCCATGGACCCATCTTGGACCTTATTTTAGCCAAGAATTTTAATATTGCATATTGAAATATTGGTGTCGTATTACTCCAATTAACGTGGAGATCATTGTTTGAAGTTTACAAAGTGACAAGTAAATTTATGTGTTGAATTGCATGGCTATTTTCACATATTCATGCGTGTGACTTGATTTTACATATATTGAGAGTTGAATTTTATTATCTTGAATAGAATTGTTAAAGTATTTCAAGATTTCTATTATTGAGAATGAAGTTGTTATGATTTGATATGATTTTCATTTATGGGTCGTAAGCCCTAAGTTTAAGACTTGATATTTCAAGAAAGATGTTGTTTAAGCATTCTTTGATAAGTATGTGTTCAAACCTTATGCAAATATTTGATCTTTTGTTCCTGAACTAAGATATGAAGTCCACATAGATTAGTTTGATTATTACAGTTTAAAATAGATACATGCATACCTGGTTTTCATTACAAACCCTTATGTTATTTTAAAGTGGATTTCCTATAGAATGAGCTTAACAGAAAGGGAGTAGTATTTAGCACCGAGTTGAGTATGTGTCCTAGTTCACATGCCCCAGAACTACAAAACAACATAGGTACAGATTCAGATTTTTCCATTTATATATGGATGCAGATACAGGTTATGATCACTTAGCTCAGGTTATACTTCTGGGCAAGTGTATGACAACTCTTCCCAATGTGAGCTTTTCCCCTAAGGGGAACCAGACGTTGGACACTATGATAGCTCACTTAATGTATGCCAGTTAGAAGAACCTCCCTAAAGTCCTAATACATAATAATATAAATACTTTTAGAAACTAAGTGTATAGCCTCACAAATTTACTCAGACATTATTTACATAAGACATTAGTTATCATATTTCAATTTTTAATTTTTATATGATAAAGGTAAGTCTTTTTTCACTTAGCCTGCATAATTTGAAACCAGAATAAGAGTATAATTATTTAGAAATAAGTGTGGTGGCTCAAAAGAATTACTTTTATGCTTTACTACTCATGATTCATAAGTTGTCAGTCTTGATTATTCAAGCCAAGGTAAGTCAGTCACACTTAGCATGCATTTTTTGAAAGTTTGTTTGAATATTGCATTATCGTTTTACTTATGCATTTACCCCATATGCTCAGTACATTACAAAAGTACTGATCCACATATACGTCTATGTGATACATTGTTTAATAATGTAGATTCAGGTGCCCAATTCCAGCAGCATGATTGACCGCAATCATCTCTATCTACATCCAGATAGTTAGTGAGTATTTATAGTTCGAGGACTCAGTTATTCATATTTTTAGCTTTATGCAGTATTTAATCAATTTATTTTAGTTCAATTCGAGTCAGCTGGGGCCTATCCCAGTGGCTCTGTAGTTAATAGTAGTAGAGGCTTGTACTACTGTCAGTTATATTTTAGATTTCAAGTGTTGATTGTCTATGCTTTAAGTTAAATACTCTCAGACATTATGTGTAGTTCAATTCAGACAGTACTCAGTATTCAGTGTTATTACATGCTTAGATTGTCCTTGTTTTGAGTTTCGAAACTTGTAGAAGGCTTACAAGGTTAGCTTGGGGCTACTTGTAGTCCCGAGCACCGTGTGATATCTTAGATATATTTTTTGGGTATTTCATGGTTCTAGACCAGGCAGTGTATACGAGCATGCCAAATCTCTTATGGGCCCCTTCATTCGATGAGCCATAGTATCAAAGAATAATGGTCGTCATAGGTCCTACCTTTGCAAGCTACTATGCTGGAGGAAGTTTATACACTTGGGACATTATGACACTTGATTGGATATGCTACTCAAATCATCTATCATCACCTAGTTTTAATGACTTGCATTAATTCATATGCATCGCCTATCACTAGTATAACTATTTGCAACCTTTTATTATTAGTCTTATGGTGGGTTGTATAGGTATATACTATGTTCGTTGTTTTTTGAGTGTTTTCTAGTAACTTTTGGGTTTAGTAGGGCCCAATTAGGTTATTGATTTTCAAGACTATTTGGTTTCTTATTGTTTGATTATTATTGTTATTTGCATAGTTTGTGGCAGGCTAATTATGGGTTGGTCTCCATGGTTGCCGATATGTTGCTGAACCCTTTCCTTTATTATGGCTATAAACATTATTATTAGGTTAGCTCATGCTTACTCATACTTCTGTTATAGGCCTTGTTTATTCTAGTGTTAGTCTCCAGATTTTGTTATGAACCTCAATCGGTTAGGTTTGACTCCCTCAGGCTAGTATGTCTAAGTTTAATTATTGATATACATGTATAATGATATATACATAGTATAGTTGTATATCACTATCCTTTCTTACCTATACTCATTGTATGTACTTTTTTTTAGTTTCGTATTACTACTATTTATACTTCTTTCACTCTTTATTATGTATTCTTTAGTTATATACTGTATTACTTTTTCTTTAGTGATGGTTGATAGGATAGGATAACTTATTGTTATTGTTTCACTTGCGTACTGATGTTTCATTTACTTGATAATTACCCTTAATTTATACTTGTCCTTTACGTATTATTTATACTTGCATTATATCTTGAGCTTAGTTGGTCGATATCGACTGACTACCACATTTTTGATGGTTATACTACACTTCAATAGGATCAGATCACAGTATGAGTTCTCGCCATTGATGTGTCCATCTTTCGAAGAGGCATGGATTAGATATTTGGGGTGAGCTCCTGATATTTCGGGTATTCCTTCTTTTCCTCTTATTGTTGTACTGATCTTTATTTTACGTTTTGGAGACAATTTTATATATATATGTGTGTGTTATTCTTTCGTTGTACTCATATTGTATTAGTAACTCTTGAACTAACTTTACTAGATTTTGGGATTGCTTCTATTCTTTCATATTAATCCAATACTTGTTCCGATATATGAATTAGCTTACCTATTGACAAGTTATTGTAGGTTCCATCATGACAAGAGAAATCGAATCGTGACGTGAGAAACAAAGAAATATATACAGAGAGATGACCCACCATATTTTTTAGTTCATTATACATGGGAGATTAATAAATTGTATTGCTAGTTCTAGTGTAAATTAATAACCTGCATTTCTAATTTGTTTTGAATCAGATTTATTAACAATATGAGATACATATGTTGTATATCATTTGGGAAGTTGATAATTAATTTATTCTGAATTTGTATTGAAATTGGATTTTTTTATATGGCCTTTATTGGATTTCTTAAATGGATTTAAAACCTTTAAATTTTTTTATTTTTTCAAACTTTGTGCTGAAGAGAAGTAAAAGAAATACAATAAAATATAATTTTATATCCTTTCTTAGTGTCATATAAAAATGGTAAAGAATTAGGAGATGTTTGAAACAAATTTAAAAGGTAAAGAAATTTTTTTCTCTTAACAATAATTGGGTCTAGAAACAAGTTGCTCTTGTTTGTATCGAATATGAAGAGTGTGTGACATCGATCCATAGCTTAAAAACATCTTGTCTCAATTAATAGTCTAATGAGGTGTATTGTAAAATATATGTGAACAAACAAGTATTGATCTTGCAAACACAGGCAAAGAAAATATCAGAATAATACAATAAACTAGAATTTTAGAATTAAATAACTATGTAGATGCTATGCATTTGTACTATTTTGTAGCCTTTGTGGATGTAAAAGGGCAAACTGAAGCTCTACATATAGGACAATCTTTTTTCCTCAGCAACCATTGTTTGATGCATCCCGCATGATATTCATGTTTGCATCCTAGTATCCCAATGGTTTCTTCATGCTCATATTCCATATGACATATCACACAAATCCCTAGAGTTTCATTGGGATTATTTTTATTTTTTTTAGGTGATTTAACATCATGAGTTCTTGTTTTAAAGTATGCCAATGTAACGTCCTCCATCCAAGCCTCTTGATCATGGATAGACCTTATACTCAACTCAAATGGATCCCTTGCTGATTGTGAATAATATGGTAGATTTCTCCAATATTGAGCGGATCGATTTTGTAGATTGCCTGCTATACCAGTCCTTAAAATCCTATCTACCGAATTACGATCACTCACATTAATTATCACAACACCAAAAGAATGTTCCTGTGAGTTATTCATTGTTCAATGGAAATAAAGAACAAATAAAATAAAAATAATGTTGAAATTTGTTTGTGTTCTTGAAAGGAACTACAACCAAAGAAAAGAATGTATAAAAAGTTTGAGTAAAACTAAACTATTTATAGATATGGCCTATCATATATCCAACTTCATTTGTGAAACTAATAAATTCTATCATCAGTTGATGTAGAAAATTAATAAATTATATTCCTAGCTAATGTGAAAAACTAATAACTTATATTCATAGTTAATAAGGAATATTAATAAGGTGAATTCCTAATTTGCGTTGAAATATTCAGATCAAATGACTAAATCAAATTTACATACGGATGATGTACCATATTGCCTACTTCATTTGGGAACATAATAAGTTTTATTCCTAGCTTATTTTAACATAGAAGGAAGTAAAAGGATATACAATAAAAGATATCTTTATTTATAGATATTATTTGATGAATACAATAAAGGTAAAAGAATGAATGTTGGAGAAAAAGAATGAATGATTAATTGCCCTCCAAATTCTCCCCTTTTGGTAAATTTTGTTCCTTTTTTGGTATGGAAGAAATCATCAAAGAAAGTAAATCCATTTAATCTTCAATATTGATTTATTAATTACTTAAATAAATTTTATTAGATGGGAAGAAAATTAATTAGATTAATCACATAAATAAATGGTTCTTTTATCCCTTGAGAATCAAAGAAAATGATAATTCATTAATTATTTTTATATAAAATGTTAATTCAGAGTCTGTTTGATTGAACTTTCAAAATATACTTATTCTCAAAAGTATATTCAGCAAATGTGGTTTCACAAAAAAAATGAAATATCACAATATTGTGGTGGATAAAGTTATTTAGAAAACTTTTTGTTGTATGCCAAAGGTAGTTTATGTTAGAATCAAGTTACGGAAAAAGACAAATATTGTTAAACACTAAAAATTGATATTATTTAAATAAAAAAAAATTCTGAAACATTTATTATGAGATTGTCTAATTAAGTTTTTTCATTTCATATAATTACTATGTAAAAATAAATTAACATAATTAGAAGGGGGAGTGTTATGTGATATTGGTCATTGATGTATTTCCAATAATGCATGATGCTTGCTTGGCTCCTCCCTACTAGGAATAGCATGATAAATATAATACTTTGATAATTGTATCTTATCTTGAAAAAAATTAAAACATAGTTTTTATATCTACGTCTAAGGACACTTTACTTTTATCAACCTTTCCACCTCAATAAAAACAGCTTCTATTTCTACTCAAAATTACGTATTTTTCCTAAATTAAATCTTAGTTTAACACTTCAAAACTATAAAATAAGCAACTACTGGAAAATTTACTACTAGATTTCTAGAAATTTTGTCATAGATGGTAGCAATTAACTAAGTAAATATATAAAAATTAGATATATGTGCAAGTGAAAGAGTGTTTTGCATTAAAAAGATCTTTCATTGAATGCTTAAATTTTAGATGCATTGTGATAAAATAGCCCTCATTCAAGATATCAAAGCATGCTCTTGGCAGCTGTCATGACGATCTTTGTGGATGTCTAAGTTCAATCTTGAAAAATTTGTTATTTCTCAAGATTTACCTTAACAATAACTATAGTTATTCATCAATTCTTAAAATCCTTCAAATAATCTAACAATAATGCCCTTCAATTAGTCGTCCACTCATAATTTATATTTAATTAGGAGGAAGTAGGAAAATAATATAATGATAATGTGAAGGACCGAGCTATATTAATGTTGATTAAAATAATGAACTAATACTCATTAAATGGCAATTCATAGGATGACTAAATTTCTAAGATCCAAGGTGTCACAATCCTTAATCTATGGTCACGATGATAATTATCTTACCCTAGTGATAGATAAGCTAATCAAATTTAAACAACAATATACAGGGAATAACTACATGAAATTAGGTCATTTATAGTTGGGTAAGTTAAAAATTGTCTTTCAATAAAAGAAAAAGAAGGAAAAACAACGATTAAAATAAAATCCCCAAAATCTAAAATCACTAGAACAAGCCTCCAAGGAAATATGATACATCACTCATATTATAAAATACGGAAAGACACGAAATGCGACAAAATTTAAAGGATAGAAGAGATCCATGAGTCCATGGATAAGTCAATAAACTAACCTATGATCTCAAGAATGATAGCCTGAAATGTGGGTACCTGATGCAACGATCTAATCCATTGTTACTAATGAACATCTCAGGAAAGGTGCAAAATACATATATCATATGAATTACATTCGTAAATGTAGGACCCTGTAAAATTTTAATTATTTTATTTTTGACCCTTTCATTTGCATAACATTAATTTTTAACTTAAATTACGATAAGAGATGTTAAACGAGCACTTAGGAATGTTTTAGAATTTTTGAATGGGATTCGGGGTTATTTTGGAACCCTGAAGTAGTGAGGGTCCACAATAGTGGTGTCCATGCTGCTTATTCTCCGCGATAGGAGCGTGGTACGGAGGCTACCCTCCGCGATAGCGGCGTGTCATGTTGCTGTGTAAATTTTGCACATTTTTTTTCACTTGGGGTGAGTGAATTTTTTGTCCTTTATCTCTTAAACGACTTTAAAACACTCAAATGATCCCTTTTCCTTCAGTTGTCAAGATCAAACACTATATTTTTCCTCAAACTCTCAAACCAAAAGAGTTTAAAGGTTTCAAAAGAAATCACTACTGTGTGCTCCAAACTTAGATTTTTCTTAAAATTCTTCTATATTCCAGGCATGTTTCTCATTCCTTGACTTGAATTTTAATTGTGACATCAATTTATTAATTATTCCTGTGTTTTGAATGATGGGTTTTAAATTGGGTTGAGGGATTTTGATTGTTATTATTTGAATTAATTTTTTCATGTTTAAAATATGTTATTCATTTTTCAAATTGTAAGACCCCGTAAAATTTCAAGCCTAACTCAGTCCTTTATAGCATGAAAGAGGTCCCAGACTTAGAAAATTTCAGCTAAGTATTGACACTTAATCTCATTTTTTGGCCTCAATAATTCAATATCTTTATTTTCAATCATTATGACCCTAAAATGTCTATTCATAAATTGATTCAGGATCAGGGATGTCAGTAGGTGTTCTCGGATGAGTTTTAGATTTTTTGAACGACGTTTTTGGGATGTTTGGGAGTCCAAAATAATGGATCGATGCAATCTCGACGCGTCACATCGCCCATCACGTCGACTAGGATTTTTCACCAGCCTTCAGTAAAAATTCCAGTGAGCCAATGCGATATCTATATGTTGTATTAGCTATCGCGTCAACTATCGATACGGCACATCGCCCAGCGCATCATTGGGCATGGTTTCTTCTTATTTAATTCCGCATCCATAGGGGTAATTAAGTCATTTTCCTAATTCCTAATCCGCCCCAAAACACAAAATTTATCTTCCAAAAGAGCAAAATCACTCACTTTTTCTTAACTACTCTCAGGAATAAAACCCTAGGGCATCCAATTTCAAGTTCAAGAACGCACCAATGATTTTCATAATGTTGATTACTAAGGTATGTTAGATGTTAATCCTTGGGTTTCCTTCTACCCTTGGAGTTCATGAACCCTTTTTAAAATCTCAAGTTAATAGTTTGATGAATTACATGTATCAATTGGGTTGTTTTCATGTTCATGTTGTTTGTATGGGTTTTCAATTCAAGGTTTAATTGTAGTTTTCATGAGTATAAGATATCAAGTGTGAAATTATTGTAATCCCTATCTCACAACCCTTGAATTGTGAATTGATGGTTCTAGTCATGATGCATTAACATGTTATTCATGGCCAAGTACAAGATTATGCCTCCTAGGTGTTTGACATAATTCGTAATTGAGTTAATTGTGCATTTGTGATTCATTGGTGACCCTAGTATTGAACTCATGCCATTACTACATGTTTAAATTACTATCATGCTAAATCTATGCCTTGAAAATGTTCGTTGGAATGTATATGTAAATTGAAAGGTGTAATTATGACATATTAACACGTATTCCTATTCATGTACAAGTTCATCACTTCTAAGTGCTTTATGAAATGTCTCAATGATTGCATCATGAACAGTTGACTATAGCCATATTTTCAAGTATTGAAATGTTTTATTAGTATTGATGCTATCGAGTACTGGGGGTATTCAATACTCGATAATCTAGCTATTTACCTACAATTATAGTAGCTACCGGATAGTACATTCAAAGTACTAACACATACCTTTTCTTTTGTGCTATGATGTTTCATATCATAGGTTCGACCGTATGGGCTCCAGATTGTACTTAGCTGTTTAGATTAATAGCAATGACTATAGTGGTGAGTCTTCATTTTTTGAGGACTGAGCTATTTTTTATAGTATTTTAGTAAACTTATTTTATTTAATTGTTGGAGTTAGTTGGGGACTTGTCCCAACAACTCCCCATTAATACTATTGGAGGCTTCCAGACTAGATTTTAGTTATACTTTTGTATTATTATAGTATTACTATTCAGTGATTACAACAGGTACCAATTATGGGTTAGCTTGTAGTCCTTCGAGATCGTAAGCACCGTGTGACGTCCGAGGTATAGACTCGGGGCATAACAAAATTGGTATTAGAGCCTAAGGTTCTAAAGAGTCCTAAGGAGTCTAAAAGCAGTCTAAAGTAGAGTCTTTTGCATGGTTATAGACAAGAGGCTATGAGGCATTTTTAGAAAAAGTTTTCCTTCTTTTTGTATTCATGTCGTGCAAGTGAGCATAGGCTTAAGTTAAACTCTCTGTCTAATCAAAGTTTGTCTTACGTTTGCAGAATATGCCTCCCAAAAAGACTAATAAAAGAATAACTGGAAACCAGCCAGTACCTCTGCCCGTTCTGGCAGATCCCCTATATGAGCTTGTTTCCTATGCAGAGTTTAGAACAACTTTCACCAATCTTGTTCATTCTGTGGCAGCCCAGAATAAACGTCCAACTATTATTCAAGCCAACCCAGTGGCCAATATTCTACAGCAAGAATTTGAGACATCACCTGAATGAGTCGTCCATCTTTTATAGGGTCTAAGTCTGAAAAGGAACCACAGGAATTCCATGATATGGTACAAAAAGTCATAGATATTATAGGGGTAATACCTAGTGAGAGTGATGAGTTAGCTATATATCAGTTTCATGATATGGCTCACTCATGGTTCAAGAAGTGAAAGGCAGAGAGGGTCGCAGATGCAGGGACTATAGAATGGAAGGAGTTTGCTACTGCCTTCCTAGATAGGTTCTTCCCATTGGAGTTGAGGAAAGATAAGGTGTTGGAATTAATTAACTTGTAGGGTAGCATGGCAGTGAAGGAGTATTCTTTTAAGTTTACTCAGTTAGCCAGATATGCTTCTCATGTGGTGTAATACCCTAAATTTTCCTCCTAGCTAATTTTGTCCCAAGAATGCCTAGTATTAGTGTATAAAGTGAATAATGATTATTCCATTAGGAATATTCAATATTTTCACTTTTTGTCATGTGGAAAATTCAATAAGCTTTCCATTGATATAAAATTTGCCCAAATCCGACACCCGGGCGAAGAGTTAGAGCCTTTTAGTAAGATAGTGTATCACCTGAGCCTCCTGTATATCGCGGAGATAACTCAAATGGAAATTCCCAATTTCTAGTGTTTCTCCACAATAGTTGCGCGTCGCACCAAACTTCCAGATCGCAGCCACGGTGGCAATGCGGCAACTCCGCATTGTGCCCCCGTGCAATTATCCATTTGTCACTTTCCAGTGACTTGGCGCAATAGTGGTGCGTCGCGCTGAGGATGAAAATTGAGAAATTTTTCTCAGAAATTAACGATTTGTCCTAGGGTTAAAAGGATCAATTTCCCCACCCTATATAAGCCTTATAATACGAGATTTGGCCATAATTTAGCAACTTATACTCAATTACTCTCAAAAAATCTAAAGAACAAGCCCTAGGGTTTTCATAGAAGGTTCAATTCCAAAGGAATTCATCATAATATTTCAAGAGTCTCTCCATCAATCTTCACGAAATCACGAACTAAGGTTTGCGTAGTGTTTATCCACGGATCCCTTTCATTCATGGAGTCTAAGAATCATGTTTTAAATAACCTATTGTGATTCGCTTATTGTGATTTGATCATGATCATGTTTATAGTTGTTATTTATGTTTCAGGATGGTGTCTTGATGATTTTCCATGAAGTATGTGAGTTTGTTGATTGAAAACGTATGAGTTTGGGCAGTTTTAGATTCTTAAATTGATGATTTCACCTATGCTATAAAGTGTGCATGTAGGGTGTTTTATAAAATTTCTAGAATGATAGAATCATATTCCTTATGACTCAATAGTATCTAAATGAAAAGGCAATGCTAACCCTTATGATGCAACACAATTTCGATGCTCTTGTTGTGTATTGACTGTTGTGTTATGCAACGTTCATAATATTGAAATCATGCAAGTATGTACATATTATATGCATTCCCTTCCATGATCAGGACTATGATAACCATGTGAAGCATTAGATCCCTTATTTATGGTATTATGAATTATGAAATTTAGTCCTATTATCAAGAAGTTTTATGGATTATTGGTATTGGTCATGTATTCAGGAATGTCATGCCTTATCAGTTTTCTTCTATCGAGTCCTGGGGTTACTTGTACCCAAAAAATATAGTTGTTTGCCTAGAGCCATGTCATGTTTTCATAATACACTCAGTCAAGCCATGTTACATTGAAGTCAGTCAGTCTTGTGACTCAGAAAATCTCAGAAATCTCATGAACTCAGTACTCAGTAAGATCAGTAATCTCATGAACTCAGTCAGTTATCAGATATCAATAGTATTCTATTAGTCGACAGAATTCAGTAAACTATGTCCATGTACAGTCAGTCAAACATGTTCAGTCTATTCAGATGGGAATAGAAATTAGCACCGAGTGAACCCAAGGGTGGGAACACACACTGTCAGATGAGGGTGTGATTCTTAGTAGTCATCCTTATATTTCAGAACTATGTAGCCAACATAGGTTGAGACATTAACACTGTTAGATGCGGGTTGATGAGGTGGATAAGCACTATCAAATGAGGGTACCCACCGTTGTCCTTACCGGTGGTACGGTATTGACACCCTTCCAATCAGGGCATAAATTGGACCCTAGATCAACAGTTCTAGCGTATTTGAGGCATGTCAGTTAAATAATTATTCTCACAATTTTAGTATTAGTCTCAATAAAAGAACTCAGATAGTTCTTCAAATTTCAGGACTTTCAGATACAGCCAATTCAGTCATAGTACAGAACTCAGATAGTTCCATCAGATTTAGGACTATCAGAAATAGTCACTCATGTTATCAGTTATTTTAATTATCAGAACTCCAGTATAAGTCATGCTAGATATCAGTAAATTTAAGTCATCAGTATATAGATTCAATTATCATGTTCTCACGATCTCAGTTACTATGTATTTATGTGTGCACTCTCACATTCATATTAGTCAGTCAATTATTATCATTAATGCCTGCAAGCCCCATGTATTCAGTGTACCTCATATGTATACTCAGTACATTCTTTTGTACTGATGTATTTGCGCTAAGGTGTTCTCTTTTTATGTTACACCATAGGTTCAGAGACACGACTCCCAGATCAGCAGCAACAATAGCATTCTAGTGTTCAGAGTTTTAGCAGTAAGTCTTTATTCTTTGAAATGTGATCTTATTTTATCATATTATTTCAGTTTTCAGTTAACAGAGTTAGTTGGGGACATGTCCCATCAGCTCCCTTGTCAAACAGTTAGAGGCTTTCAGATGACTACAACAGTTTTCATGTTTTTTAGACTTCAGTATTTCAGTTTTGTTTTTGTATCAAGATACTACTTTATGTCAGACATTATTGTTATTGTTCAGTTAGGTTAAGTATTGAACCTTACGGCCCCTCAGTGCATGTTTTCATATTTTTATGTCATATTATGTTGTGTACAGGTACAAATATCAGTCATGGGTTAGCTTGTGGTCCTTCGGGGTCATGAGCAATGTGTAGCATTCCGGTTTAGATAATTGGGGTATTACAAAACTTAGTATCAGAGACTAAGGTTCAATAGAGTCCTAGGAAGTTTGAAAGTCGCATCTAGTAGAGTCTT
Organism: Capsicum annuum; assembly: GCF_002878395.1. Classification (NCBI taxonomy): domain Eukaryota; kingdom Viridiplantae; phylum Streptophyta; class Magnoliopsida; order Solanales; family Solanaceae; genus Capsicum; species Capsicum annuum. The sequence goes on from NC_061122.1 coordinate 84,657,152, forward strand.
GTACATGGATGTGTTGCGCACCATATCTATGTGCAGGAGGCTATAAGATCTTTTAAGAAACAGCTTCCCTTCTTTCAGTATTCATATCGTGCCTGTAAGAATAATCATAAGTTAGTTTCTCAGTCTAATACATTTCTTCTCTTGATTTCAGAAGATACCTCCAAAGAAAAGAAACCAGTCAGCTCCTTAGCCCAAAGATCCTTTAGGCGATCATGTTTCTCATGAAAAGTTCAGTACCATATTTACCACTCTTTCACAGTCAGTAGCAGCCCATAATGAGCGGCCAGTAGTTATTCCAGCCAACCCAGTGTCCAACTCAGCCACAGCTAGGATTCGAGAATTCACTCGAATAAATCCTCCAATGTTTATCAAGTTGAAGGTAGATAAATACCCTCAGGAATTCATTGATCAGGTCCAGAAGGTGATAGATATTATGGGGGTGAATACTTTTGAGAGTGCTAAGTTAGCCACATACCAGTTGCAAGATATGGCTCATACTTGGTACAAGTAGTAGAAGTCTGAAAGGGTAGATGGTGCAGGTCCTATAGAGTGGGAGGAGTTTATCATGGCTTTCTTAGACAGATTCTTTCCCCAAGAGATGAGGGAGGCAAAGGTTCTATAGTTCATCAACCTCAGGCAGGACAATATAATGGTGAAAGAGTATTTTCTTAGGTTTACACAATTAGCTAGATATGCACCTCATGTAGTTGCAGACAACAGACCTAAGATGAGCAAGTTTGCTTCAGGGGTAAATGATAGCATGGTTAATGTGTGCAAATCCACCATGATAAATTGTGACATAAATTTAGCTCAAGTTACTAATCTGTTGCGACAAATATTTATCATGTTGCAATAGATAACCCATCTATTTGATTCATGTTACGAAACCTTAGAACCATAAACATGAATCCAACATATGAGTCTTTCATTCAACAGATGGCTCATCTATCGCAATAGGTGATTGATTTGTTTAAATAGATGGTTGTTATGTTGCATTCATATTTGTGTGCTATCTATTGTTGAAAAAATAGGAAAATAGCAGTTACCCAGATGACAAATTCAACTAAAAATCATAAATTGACTAACCAAAGTCTCCTATGAAGTAATTCCAAAATGGAAAGTGATGTAAGAAACAAAATTTGACCTGAGAAATTGGTTAAATAGCAACAGTAGCGGTAACAACAACAATAACAACAATGGTCAACAAGAAGAAGATGAAGATGATAATGAAGTAGAAGATGATAATAATAGAGTAGAATATGATGAATAAAGCAGCTGGAACAATGAACAACAAAAATTGCTAAGAGAGATAAAATAATAATGGATGAGAAGAGAGAGAAACACATTTTTCCCTCTATTTCCCATTATATTAACTAGCATTTAGATCAAAGTATAAATTTTAAAACTTGTGGGTTATTTTAACATTTCCCCAACTTTCTTAATCCATAATAAAGTAATTATCACCTCCACTGAATTATTATGACTTGAGTCATCTACACCTTATTTTTAGAATATTTTGTCACTTTTAGCCCAAAGCCCCAAGTCACCTATATTATAGCATGTTTTATACGATAAGTCCCTACCTATGCAAAGTTTGAATAAAGTTAAGTCATAACCTACCTCGATGATGAACTGCAAGTCTCAAAACAAATAAGTAATTCCTTTTTCAGCAGCCTTGTATCACACCCAATCTATCAAAAATAAGTTATATACTTAAAAACGAGGCCAATGATTCCATATTATCAAGGTTCTAAACCGTATCTAAGAATTCAACCCAAAAAATTAAACCTCGATAATTTGAGTATAATATTGAAATTTTATTAGAAAATAATTTACCTATAAATTAAGGAGTTCAAATCTGAATTTTAATAAAAAATGGGGTTGGTGTCGGATTTGGGCGAATTTTATATCGATGGAAAGCTTATTGAATTTTTCACATGAAAAAAGTGAAAATCTTGAAAATTACTCATGGAATAATCACCATTAACTTTAGAAGCTAATACTAGGCATTCTTTGGACGAAATTAGCTATGAGGAAAATTTGGGGTGTTACAATATCTCCTCATTAGGAATATTCATCCTCGAATGAGACTGGATGAGAGAGGAAACAATAAGTTAAACATGAACTAAACATGGATAGCTGGAACAATATCTCATAACTAACAAGATGAACATATCATACTGAACATGCATATCTGATGCATGTGTAACTTATTCATGAATGCATAACTGAGTGCTCTGAGGAACTAAATTTACTCCCAATGAGAATGCATGTCGTGTATGCAATGACACTTGATACCAAGTTTTTAATGATACACGAGCATAAAACTGAATACCAAGTTTTCACTGAATACTTAACGTAAAGCTGAATAAACTTAAGGAGAACTGTTACCTTGAGCTTGGTCTGGATTGGTGGGAAAGAGGTGAGAATACTCGGCATGCATGTCTGCTTCTACTTCCCAAGTAGCTCTCTCGACGGATTTATTTCTACAAAGAACTTTGACTAGGGGGACTTCTTTATTCCTAAATCAATGAGTCTGATAGTCTAAGATTTTGACTGGAATCTCTTCATAAGAGAGGTTGTTCTGAACAACAATGCTCTGAATAGGGACTAGGACTGATGGGTCACCTACAAACTTCTTGAGCAAAGAGACATGAAAGACTGAATGAACTGACGCTAGATCTGAAGGAACATCCAGATCATAAGCTACCTTGTCAAAGAAACTGAGAATCTTGAAGGGGCCGACATATCGGGGACTGAGCTTCCCTTCTTACCGAACCTCTTCACTTCCTTCATGGGAGAGACCTTTACATAGACATAATCACTGATCTCAAACTCAAGATCCTTTCTATGCACATCTACATAAGACTTCTGTCAGCTCTGAGCCGCCTGGTGTCTTTTTGTGATTAAATGGACTTTCTATAAGGCATCAAAAACTAAGTCAGGCCCTATGACTGAGGCCTCACTAACTTTGAACCAACCGATTAGAGATCTACATCTCCTACCATAGATAGCTTCGAATGGAGCCATCTGAATAATGAAATGATAGTTATGTTGTATACAAATTCAATCAAAGGGAATTGGTCATCCCAACTACCCTTGAAATCACCTGCACACTTCCTTAGCATATTTTCAAGAGTCTGAATGGTCTTTTTTGGTTGACCATCTGTCTGAGGATAAAAGACTGTACTGAGATGAACTTGGGTACCAAGACACTTTTGGAATGCTTTCCAGAAGTGAAAGGTGAATTGGGTACCTCTGTCTAAGATGATAGATAATGGAACACCGTATAATCTTACCAACTCCCTGATATAGAGTTTGGCATAATCCTCGACTGAATTCGGTCTACTATGACCCAAACTGAATCATGTTGATGACGAGTTAGAGCAAAACCCAACACATAATCCATGTTCACTTCATCCCACTTTCAAGTAGGAATGGTGAACTCCTACATGGAACCACTAGTCTTTTGATGCTTTATCCTAAATTGCTGACATGTAAAGCACTTGGATACAAACTCTGCAATATCTCTCTTTATCCCACTCTACCAATAGATATCCAATAAGTCGGGGTATATCTTAGTAGCCCCTGGATAAATAGAGTATCGCACACCATGCACTTCTACAAGAACTTTCTGCCTCAATTCATGTACACCTGGAATACACAGACGACCCTAACAACGAATGACACTATCTCCCCCTTGGGAGAAAACCTCTACTTTCTGATCTTTGATTGACACTTTTAGCTTGACAAGGCTAGGATTTCTGTCTTTCTTTTATTTCACCTCAGAAACTAGAGATGGTTCTGAACTACTCTGAACACATATACCACCCTCTAAAGAATTGACTAAGTGAATGCCTAGTCTAGCAAACTGATGAACTTCCTGAACTAACTCCTTCTTACTATCCTCAACATGAGAAATGCTACCCATGGACAGTCTACTAAGAGCGTCGGCCACTATATTAGCCTTTCTCGAATGATAAAGGACACTTATGTCGTAGTATTTCAAGAGCTCTAACCACCTTTTCTGACGAAGATTGAGATCTTTCTGAGAAAAGACATACTGAAGACTCTTATGATCTGTGAAGACATCTACATGAACTTCGTAGAGATAATACCTCCAAATATTTAAGGAAAATACTATGGCTGCTAACTCAAGATCATGAGTAAGATAATTCTTATCATGGGGCTTTAACTGTCTGGAGGAATAGGCTATGACCTTACTATGTTGCATAAGGACACAACCCAAACCTACTTTAGATACATCACAATATACTATGAATCAATCTGAACCATCTAGAAGAGCTAGAACTAGAGCTGAGGTGAGTTGAGTCTTTAATTCCTTAAAACTTTTCTCGCAAGGATCTGACTACTAAAACTTGACTTTCTTCTTAGTCAATCTGTACATAAGAGACACAATAGAAGAAAATATCTCAACAAACCATCTGTATTAGCTAGCCAAACCCAAGAAACTCCTGATATCTGATGAAGAGACAGTGCAAGTCCAGTTTCTTACTGCTTTGGTCTTCTAAGGATCTACTCTAATGCTATCACCGGTGATGTTCCTTAGTCATATCATTTTTGGTGATAGATGGAATTCTTGTTTACTCCCACAGTGAGAAAGACCATTCAGACAATCTCAGAATCATTCTCCAGACTCTCAAAAATCATTAGTTGTTCACCAAATTTAATAAGTGCAAAGAACTGATGATTTCTGAGAGTTTGAGAACAATTCTGAGATTGTCAGAATGGTCTTTCTCACTGTGGGAGTAAACAAGAATGTCATCTATAAAGACTATCACAAACATTTCCAAGTACTGCTTAAACACACAGTTCATCAAGTCTATGAAAATGGATAGGGCATTGGTAAGACCAAAGGGCATGACTAGGAATCTGAAGTGACCATACAGAGTACGGAAAGCTATCTTCGAAATTTCACATTCTCTAACTCTGAGCTGATGATAGACGGATCTAAGGTCTATCTTAGAATAATAACTAGCACCCTAAAGTTGGTTAAACAAGTCATCAATTCTAGGAATAAGATACTTGTTCTTGACCATAACATTATTGAGTTGACGATAATCTAGCATATTCTGAGGGAACCATCTTTCTTATGCATGAATAAGACTGGTGCGCCTCACGGGGAAATATTGGGTCTGATGAATCCCTTATCTAAGAGATCCTTCAACTGTTCTTTCAGTTCCTTGAGTTCTGCTGGTGCCATTCTTTATGGTGGAATAAAGATAGGCTGAGTGTTTGGAAGGAGGTCTATGTCAAAGTCTATTTCCCTTTTGAGAGGAATGCCTGGAAGATCTATGGGAAAGATATCTAAATACTCATTAACCACTAGGATTAATTTAAGTCTGGGTGATTTAGAACTAGAGTCCTTAACATGCACGAGATAATGAACACACCCCTTAGATATCATTTTCCTTGCCTGAAGGTAGGAAATAAGCTGACCTCTGAATGCTGAAGTATTAACCTTCCACTCTAGGATGGGTTTATTCGGAAATAGAAACTGAACTATTTTGTATCTACAGTCGACTGTGGCATAGCTGGAATAAAGCCAATCTATCCTTAGAATAATATCAAAATTAGTCATCTCTAACTCGACTACATCTACTGACATGACTTTTTGAAATATCATAACCTGGCAGTTCTTCTATACCCGCTGAGCTATGATGGTTTTATCCATTGGGGTAGATACTAAAAAGGGTTCTGCTAGAATTTTGGGGCTGACTCTGAAACCACCTTTTATATTAGGAGTAACAAAAGACAAGGATAAACCTGGATTTAGCAAAGCATAAACGTGAACATGAAAGATCTGTAATGTACCAGTATTAACATCAGGAGAATTTTCCTGATCCTGTCAGGTTTAAAGAGCATAGAGACGATTTGGACGTTGCCCACTAGTAGCACTGGAAGTGGCACCCTGCTAGTTTGGGCGATAGGACTGAGTTACGAAATGGTTCTGCTGACGCTGATAACCCGACTGGGGATAATGTCTGACTCTATGGCCTGGCTTGCCATGACCAAAACAGACATAACTACTATCTCTGCAAGCACCCTTGTGGTTCTTACCACAAGTCTAAAATAGGGATTAGTTCGGGTATTGCTGACACTGCCCTTAGACTTAGAGCCTGGCATTTTGTCTTTGTTACTTTCTCTGAACTTAGGAACTAGATCACTGACTATAGAAGCAGCTGGAACTGATGACTTAGGATAAAACTGGAATGATTTCCTCCTTCTGATTTAGGATGTCTAAAATTGGAGCTACCTGTCCTAGCTTTCTTATTATGGTTTTCCCTCTGCTTATTTTTTTGATTCTTTATCTGCTGAGCGTGGGTCATGAGTCGAGCTAAATTTATGTCACTATTTATCATGGTGGATCTGTACTTATTAACCATGCTATCATTTACCCCTGAAGCAAACTTGCTCATCTTAGCTCTGTTGTCTGGAACCACATGAGGGGCATATCTGGCTAATTGAGTAAACCTAAGAGAATACTCTTTCACTGTCATATTGCCATTTCTAAGGTTGATGAACTCTAGAACCTTTGGCTTCCTCAGCTCCTGGGGAAAGAATCTATCTAAGAAAGTCGTGAGAAACTCCTTTCATTCTATAGGACCTACACCTTCTACCCTTTCGGACTTCTACTGCTAGTACCAAGTATGAGCCATATCTTGCAACTAGTATACGTCTAACTTAGCACTCTCAACAGTAGTCACCTCCTAATATTTGTCACCTTCTGGACCTGATCAATGAATTTCTAAGACCCGAGGAATGTTGGAGAATTCATTTAGGTGAATTATCGAATCCTATCTACAACTATGTTGGCCACTGGGTTTTTTGGAATAACTGTTGGCCGCTCATTATGGGCAACTACTCACTTTGTAAGAGTGGTCAATGTGGTCCTGAACTCCGCATGAGAAACATGATCGCTCAAAGGATCTTTGGGCTGAGGAGCTGACTGTTTTTTTCTCTTTCTAGGCATGTTCTGAAATCAAGAGAAGAAATAGATTAGACTGAGAAATTGACTTGTAATTATGCTCACAGGCATGACATAAATACTAAAAGAAGGTAAACTATTTCTTAAAACATCTCATTGCCTCCTGCACATAAATGTGGCACGCAATACATCTATATACAAGACTCTACTAGATACGACTTTAAGACTTCCTAGGACTCTATTGAACCTTAGGCTCTGATAGTAAGTTTTATAATGCCCCGATTATCTGAACCGGAATGCTATATGTTGCTCATAACCTCGAAGGACCACAAGCTAACCCATGACTGATATTTGTACCTGTACACAGCATAATATGATATGAAAATATGAAAACATGAACTGAGAGGCCGTAAGGTTCAATACTGAACATAACTAAATAATAATAATAACGTCTGACATAGAGTGGTATCTCAATATAAAAAAATCTAAAATTCTGAAGTCTGAAAATAAAAAAACTGTTGTAGTCATCTCAAACCCTCTAACTATCTGACTAAGGAGTTGATGGGCCATGTCAGCAACTAAATCCGTAAACTAAAAACTTAACTGATATGATAAAATAAGATCACATCCTCGAAGAATGAGGACTCACTGCTAAAATTCTGAACCTTTGAATGTTACTGCTGCTACTGATCTGGGAGACATCTCTCTGACCTTATGATGTAACATAAAAAGAGTACACCATAGCGCAAATGCGTCAGTACAAAAGAATATACTGAGTATGCATGTAAGGTAGGCTGAATACATGGGGCTTAAAGGCATGAATGATAACAACTGACTGGCTAATCTGAATGTGAGATTGCATAAATGATTACATAGTAACTGAGATCATGAGAACATGATAACTGAATCTATATACTGATGGAATGAATTTACTGATATCTAGCATGACTGATACTGGAGTTCTGATAACTAAAATAACTGATAACATTTGTGACTTTGTCTAACAGTCCTAAATCTGATGGAACTATCTGAGTTCCGTACTATGATTGAGTTGACTGTATCTGACAGTCTTGAAATCTAAAGAACTATCTTAGTTCTTTTACTGAGACTGATACTAAAAATATGGGAATAGTTATTTAACCGGCATGCCCCAAATGCACTAGAAAAGCTGAGTTGGGGTCCAATCTGTGCCCTTATTGAAAGGGTGTCAATACCGCACCACTTGTAAGGACAACTGTGGGTACCCTCATCTGATAGTATCCCCAAAAGAGAATGGTGGGGCTCTTATCTGACTGTTTATATCCACCTCATCAACCCTCATCTAACAGTGTTGATGCCTCAACCTATGCCGGGTATATAGTTCTAGAACACAAGGATAACTACTAAGAATCACACCCTCATCTGACAGTGTGTGTTCGTACCCTTGAGTTCACTAATTTCTACTCCCATCTGACGAGACTAGACATTATTGACTGACTATACATTGACTGAGATTATTGAATTCCATCGACTGACAGAAAACTATTCATATCTGATAACTGACTGAATTTATGAGATTACTGATCTTACACAGTACTAATTTCATGAGATTTCTGAGATTTCCTGAGTCACAAGACTGACTGACTTCAATGGAACATGGCTTGACTGAGAGTATCATGAAAACATGACATGGCTCTAGGAAAACAACTATATTTTTTGGGTACAAGTACCCCCAGGATTCGATAGAAGGAAACTGACAAGGCATGATATTCCTGAATACATGACAACACCAATCATCCATAATACTTCTTGATCATAGAAATAGAGTTCATAATTCATAATGCGATAAATAAGGGATCTCATGCTTCACATGATTATCATAGTCTTTATCATGGAAGGGAATGAATATAACATATACATACTTGCATGATTTCAATATCGTGAATGTTGCATAACACAACAGTCAATACACAACAAGAGCATCAAAATTGTGTTGCATCATAAGGGTTAGCATAGACTTGTCATTTAGATACTATTGAGTCATAAGGAATATGAATGTATCATTATACGCATTTTATCAAACACCTTACATTCACACTTTATAGCATAGGTGAAATCATAAATTTAACAATCTAAAACTACCCAAACTCATAGGTTTTCAATCAAAAAACTCACATACTTCATGGAAAGTCATCAAGACACCATCTTGAAACATAAATAACAACTATCAACATGAACATGATCAAATCACAACAAGAAAATCACAATAGGTTATTTAAAATATGATTCTTGGACTCCACGAATGGAAGGAATCCGTGGATGAACACTACGCATACCTTAGTTCGTGATTTTGTGAAGATTGATGGAGAGATTCTTGAAATTTGACGATGAATTCCCTTGGAATTGAACCTTCTATGAAAACCCTAGGGCTTGTTCTTGAGTGTTTTTAAGAGTAATTGAGTATAAGTTGCTGAATTATGGCCGAATCTCGTGTTATAATGCTAATATAGTGTGGGAAAATTGACCCTTTTAAATCTAGGACACGTCTTTAATTTTTGAGAAAAATTTCCCAATTTTCATCGTTGGCGTGATGCACCAATATCGCGACATGTCACTGGAAAGTGACAAATGGAAATTGCACTGGGGCGCGATGCGAAGATATCGTGTTTCAACCTTGACTGTGACCTAGAAGTTTGGCGAGATGTACCATTATCGTGGAGAAAAACTGGAAATTGACAATTGCCATTTGAGCTATCTCCGTGACTCGCTGGAGTCTCAAGTGATACACTGTATCACTAAAAGGCTTTAACTCTTCACCCAGGTGTCGGATTTGGGCAAATTTTATATCGATGAAAAGCTTATCAAATTTTATACATGAGAAAAAGTGAAAATCTTAAAAATTCCTCATGGAATAATCATCATTCACTTTAGAAGCTAATACTATGCATTCTTAGGACAAAATTAGCTAGGAGGAAAATTTGAGGTATTACAAGATCTCTCTCCCTTGGGAACATTCGTCCTCTAATGAAACTGGCTAAGAGAGGCAACAATAAGCTGAACATGAAATTAACATGGATGACGGGGACATGTTCTCATGACTGACCAACTAAACATAACATACTAAACATGCATATATGATGCATGTGTAACTGATTCATGAATGCATAACTGAGTACTCTGAGGAACTAAATTTTCTCACAATAAGAATGCTTGTCTGATGCATAATTATATAAATGAGCTGGTACATGAATGCATAAACGAATATGGAATGGCACTTGATACCATGTGTGTGATGACATATGAGCATAAAACTGAATACCAAGTTTTCACTGAAAACTGAACATGAAGTTAAATAAGCTTAAGGAGAATTGTTACCTTGAGCTTGATCTGCATTGACGGGAAAGAGGTAAGGATACTTGGAATGCATATATGCTTCTGCTTGCCAAGTAGCTCCCTCAATGGATTGATTTTGCCAACGGACTTAGACTAGAGGGACTTCTTTGTTCCCCAATCTACGAGTCTAATAGTCTTAGATTTCGACTGGAATCTGTTCATAAGTGAGGCTGTTCTAAACAGCAATGCTCTGAATTGGGACTATAACTGATGGGTCACCTACGCACTTCTTGAGAAAAGATACAAGAAAGACTGGATGAACTGAGGCTAGATCTGAAGTCAAATCGAGTGCATATGCTACCTTGCTAAAGCGACTGAGAATCTTGAAAGGGCCGACATATCAAGGACTGAGCTTTTCCTTTTTGCCGAACCTCTTCACCCCTTTCATAGGAGAGATATTTAGATAGAAATAATCACCGATCTCAAACTCGAGATCCTTTCTACGCACATCTGCATAAAACTTCTTTCGGCTCTGAGAAGCCCGAAGTCTTTCTCTAATCAACTGGATTTTCTCTAAGGCATCAAACACTAAGTCAGGCCCTATGACTAAGGCCTTACTAACTTCAAACTAACCGATTGGACATCTACATCTCCTACCATATAGAGCTTCAAATGAAACCATCTGAATACTGGAATGATAGTTATTATTGTATGCAAATGCAATCAAAGGCAAGTGGTCATCCCAACTACTTTTGAAATCAACTGCACACGCCCTTACCATATCGTTAAGATTCTGAATGGTCCTTTCTGCTTGACTATCTAACTGAGGATGAAAGGCTGTACTGAGATAAACTTGGGTACCAAAACCCTTTTAGAATACTTTCTAGATGTAAGAGGTGAACTGGGTACCTCTATCTGAGATGATAAATAATGGAACACTGTGTAATTTCAACAACTCCTTGATATAGAGTTTGGCATAATCCTCGGTTGAATAAGAGGTATGAACTGGAAGGAAATGAGCTGACTTGCTCATTCGGTCTACTATGACCTAAACTGAATCATGCTGATGATGAGTTCTAGACAAATCCATCCCAAAATCCATATTCACTTCTTCCCACTTCCAAGTAGGAATGGTGAACCCCTGCATGGAGCTACTAGGCTTTTGATACTCTATCTTAACTTCATGACATGTAGAGCACTTGGCCACAAACTCTACAACATCTCTCTTTATCCTACTCCACCAATAGATCTCCCGCAATTCATGGTACATCTTAAATCATCTACACCTGAAACACACAGACGACCCTAACAATGAAGGACACTATCTACCCCTCGAGAGAAAACCTCTATTTTCTGATCTTTGACTGACTCTTTAAGATTGACATGGCTAGGATTCCTGTCTTGCTTTTCTTTCACCTCAGAAACTAGAGATGATTCTGAACTTCTCTGAACACATACACCACCCTCTGAAGAATCAACTAAGCGAATGTCTAGTCTGGCAAGCTGATAAACATTCTAAACTAACTTCTTCTTACTGTCCTCAATATGAGAAATTCTACCCATGGATAGTATACTGAGAGTGTCAACCACTACATTGGCCTTGCTCGAATGATAAAGAATGCTCATGTCATAATCTTTCAAGATATTTAACCACCTTGTCTGACGAAGATTGAGATTTTTCTAAGAAAAGACATAATAAAGACTCTTATAATCTGTGAAGACATCTACTTGAACTCCGTAGAGATAATGCCTCCAAATTTTTAAGGAAAATACTATGGCTGCTAACTCAAGATCATGAGTAGGATAATTCTTCTCATGGGGCTTTAACTGTCTGGAGGCATAGGCTATGACCTTAACATTCTACATGAGGACACAACCCAAACCTACTCTAGATGCATCACAATATACTACGAATCTATCTGAACTATTTCGAAGGGCTAGAACTGGTGCTGACGTGAGTCGAGTCTTCAATTCCTAAAAAATCTTCTCACAAGGATTTGACCACTGAAACTTGACTTTCTTCTGAGTCAATCTGGACATAGGGGACACAATAGAAGAAAATCCTTCAACAAACCATCTATAATAGCCAGCCAAACCAAAGAAATTCTTGATATCTGATGGAGAGACAGGGCGAGGCCAATTTCTTAACACTTCAGTATTCTAAGGATCTACTCTAATGCCATCACCGGAAATGATATGACTAAGGAACGCTACTAAGCTTAGCTAAAATTCGCACTTACTAAATTTCATGAACGCCACGACATATGAGGTAACATTGAAATATATTTAAAATAAAAAATTAGGGAGGATATGTACAAAAATGAGTATGCAGCGATGAGGAAGATGGATGAACGTCAAAAAAATATTAGGATGATCGAACGTAGGGTTACGCTCTTTTGATTTTACCACGGTGAGTTAGTGCCTTGGTGCCACGGTGCCTTGGTGCCTTGGCGCCATGGCGCTATGCTGCCTTGGTGCCACGGTGCCACGGTGCGTTGGTGCCATGGTGCCACGGTGCCTTAGTGCCACGATGCCATACCCTAAGTTGAGGGTGGATATCATAGGGGTGCATGATGTAAAGTGAGTATGAAGAAGGGTAATAAAAAAATATATAAGTAAGTTTGGGTGTGGTAGAAAAAGAATGAGAAAAGAAATGTTGTGAAAAAAAGAAAATGAATGACTAAATGACCACACCCATCCTGAATTTGCTTAATCAAGAAAGGGAGAAATAAGGTAAATGTTGATAAGTGAGACCCCAAAAATAGTGTAGTGCCAAGGAGGCTTAGTTATCTTAAATATCCTTATGTATCATACCAGCCCCAAGCCTATATTACAAGCTGAAGAAAAGTCCTATAGTAATCCTAACTTAACTGTCTGAAAGCTTCGGTAATGAAAATAAGGGCAAGCTTATGGTATTTGGTATTCATTGACTGGAACTTCTTTTTAAGAGTGAGCTTCTCTTGACCGTCCCCTCATTAACATACTTGATTCCATATATGAGTGAAGAGGGACTTCTTTATTGTAAGGGCACATTGATTGCATTGCTAGCTGCTTATATGTTTGGGTAGTGTAACTTGTATATTTGCATGGTTATTGTTGCTAATTTGATGTCATATCTTGATTACCTTGTGTCACATAACTTGTTGACCAACTTTAGGGTGCCAGTTATTTCTCCAAGATAGACCTCAGATCAGGCTATCATTAGCTCAGAGTTAGAGAATATGACATCCCGAAGATAGCTTTCCGTACTCGGTATGGTCACTTTGAATTTCTAGTTATGTCCTTTGGTCTTACCAATACCCCAGCCGTTTTCATGGACTTGATAAATTGTATGTTCAAGCAGTACTTGGACATGTTTGTCATAGTCTTCATATATGATATCCTGGTCTATTTTTGCACAAAGCGTGATCATTCAGACCATCTCAAAATTGTGCTTCAGACTCTCAGAGATCACCAACTATTCACCAAATTCAGTAAGTACGAGTTTTGGCAAAGGTCAGTAGCATTCCTTGGCCATATTATTTTCGGTGATGGAATTAGAGTAGATCTTCAGAAGATCGAAGCGGTAAGAAAATGGCCTCGCTTATCTCTCCATCAGATATCAGGAGTTTCTTAGGTTTGGTTGGCTATTACAGGCAGTTTGTTGAGGAATTTTCTTCTACTACATCCCCCATATCTTACTTTGAGGACATCTCCACATAAAACTAAGACTTTCTTTTCTTTCCTCATTCTAGAAGAAATCAAACTGGAGAAACTTTTGTGAGAATTAGGCTCTTTAGCATAAACATGGTCTTCCATCTTTCTATTACTTCCTTAGAATTTGTATTTCTTATTTATTGTCCCCAACCTATCAAACACCGAAGCTCTTGGATCTGGAGCAGTGAGATAATCAAACATAGAAACCTTTTTGTTAGACTCTACAGAATCGTCCTTAGGGGTAATGTAGTTGATACACACCCTATTTATAGATATGCGGATCAGTGAGGGTTGTTTGTAACCCAAACCTTCATGCAATTATTTGATGGAATACCCTTTCTCTATTATCATCCTCTAAGTAGGATTTAGAACATGGTTTGGCCCTCCTTGTGCTTCAGGTAGGAGATTCCCTAGCTTAAAGGACTCATCGGGATTATATCCAGCTTCTGCCAATATTTTACACTCATTCGTATGCTTTTCGGGAAATATTGTATGTGGATCAAGATTAAATGTCTTAATAAATGCTTTCACTGACATTGAAGCTGGCTTAATCACATCGATTTGCTTAATAGGAAAAGTTACCCTTCCTAACATATTTTGATGCAACCCAGATGATTGGACTTCAACCTTTCTTTCCTTTGGGACACAATGAATAATTCAAGTCACCTTCTTACTCGACAATGCCATAGTAATATTAGGTCCTTTATTCAAATCAGAAGATGTTGGACTCTTTTCAACCACCACCTTTGCCTCTCCAGCTGCCTCATCATTCTTCTTTGTACTATTAACCTCCTTTATAGGGAACACCTTACCAATATTTACCTTATTTCGTATATGTTTCTTTAAGTAAAATTTTGTATCTACAAAATGGGCTTCTACTTTAGTAAAATGCTCATCGTCAGCAACTACCTTCTTTTGGACTTCATTTTCAAAGTACTTAAAGCACTGATGGTAGGTGGACATAATCACTTTGTTATCATGTATCCATGGACTTCCTAATAAGATGTTATATGGGGTCTTTACATTAATCACAAACATTAATACACTTGAACTTATATCTCTTATTTTGATTTCCATCTTTATAGTACTTATGGACCTTTACCTCTTTAATTGAATCCCTGAATCATAAGATGACATTCAGATAATTCATCTATTGAGATTCCAAGCTTTCTCACAGTGTGAATTGGGATAATATTAACTGTCGAACCGTCATCAATCATAATTCTTTTTAGTTTGTGCTCACGCACATAGCTAACCATATACAGGGAGTGACTGTGTGATATCTCTCCCAACAAGAGGTCATCATCAGTAAATGTGATCTTTGCATTACAAGCATTTACTTTTTTAGAAAGAGACTTAATAGTTCTTGATGTGACAGGATTAATGAAGATGAGTCTCCCATTGTTTCCACTTTTTATTGATGTTGCAACATGGAGCCTTGATGCCAACATAAGTCATTTCCCCATGAAACCAACTCGGTAATAATTTCTCCAATGTCACTTGGTAATGGGGCTTTGGACAATAATTCTTCTCAATTTTTATCTTTCTCACATTTTTCTCCACCACTTTCTTTTGGGGTCTTTTGACAATCTTTCCTCTTGTTACATGGCTCCTTTCGTGAACTCATTTTAAAATGTCTCCATCGAGTCACCAGGACCCATCATTCATCATCATTGTGCTCAATAAGGGGTTGACTTTATTCTAATTATTCCTCCCTCACTATTACTTCATTCATCATAGGAAGAGGCAGTGCCCTACTAACATCGATGGAATCAAAGTTGCCAAATTTAATCATCTTTTGCGAGGTCGGGATTAGGACATCATCACATTCATGTACTTCAACAAAGTTGTAAATAAATATGGCATCAAGTGAATCAAAGTGACCGATACTTGATTTGAACTTTCTCATCTTTGAGCAGTATCTTTCCCTCGCGAGCCAAGTCCATGACCTTTTCCTTGAAGATAAAACACTTTTCTATGGGACGGCCAAACAATCAATGATATTTGTAGTAGTTTGGATCACTATTCCTTCTAGCTTCATTTGGATGCTTTATTTAAGGTAACTCAAAGAGTTTATATAAAAGGAGTTCTTCAAAAATTGTTGGGATATCTGAGTCCAAAAATGGATACTCTTTTGCTTGCATCTTACTTAAAGTCAACTCTTTGCTGGCATTATTTTGGAAAGATAGGGTTTTCACACTTTGATTTTTGCTTAGCTTTGTGGTAACCCTCAATGGTGCATCATTAACATTCATCACCTCTTTACTTTCAGACTTTGGCACAAACTTGTCCCCTTTCTTCACTTCTAGTTTGTCTTTCTTTTTCGGGGCTCGTAAATAGGTGGTCCTTGATTTCCACTTAAGGACCTGCTTAACTACATATCATGAGTGTGTGTAGCAAGTTCTAAAAATGACTTGGGTTTGATGCCCTGTAGGATGTAACGAAGTCCCCAACGCATTCCTTGAATATACATTTCTATCCCAGAAGCCTCACTAAGTCTGTCTTTATAATTAAGACTCGCGTTCCTACATGCATTGATAAACTCAATGACAAGTTCATCTTCTTGTTAGCACATATTTGTAAGTTCAATCATACTTACAATACGTCTCATGCTATAGAAATAATTAAGAAATTCATGTTCGAGTTGTTCCTAACATCAATAGAACCAGACTCGAGGTCAGTATACCAATCAAATGCATTTCCTTGTAAAGAGCACACAAAGTGTACAACATATTTCTTTGGGTTTTCTTTACCATTAAATTATTGAAATTTTAGAGGTTGATAACCTTCAGGCATCTTTAAACCATCAATTCTTGAACTATATGGCTTAGCATATATGAGAGATAGTTTGTAAGCAACATTGTTTTTGTCTTTAATGGTTCCCACAATAAAGTCTTTTAGTTAGTGAATTGGGATTAACCCCTCAGTAGATACTTGCAGTTCATCAGCAATATATCTTTGCTTCAAAGATGAGTCTCCTTTGTCTTGTTTCATCGGATGCTTCCCAGATGCATGACTTGAGCCTCCCTGATAACACTTTCAACTCTGTCTGTCAACTTGACAATCTGATTATCCTAATCTTGCACATATTTTGTTCGGCCTTCAATCGCCTTAGTCAAACTTGCAAGCTGTTCTTCAACAGTTGAGGTGTTAGTCACCATTACTTGGATAGCTACTGAAGATGAAGGATTAAAACATGGATTTTTCATCAAACTGAAATATGAGTAAAACAGTTCATATGGAGTAACTGGATCAAACTTAGTGATCAAGACATGATCATCTTTATATATGATATGGTCCTTAGTATTAAATGGGCTAAGTCAAGTTAAAGTCTTCTCAATGATCTCAGCGATATTCTCCCTTTTTTCAACAAATTGGGAAGAAATCTTGCCCCCATGAAGGCTGTAAATCAAATGCAGGAGCTGATATGGATGATACTTCAATTGTTTGTTTTCCTAGTAAGTTTTCTTTGTTCCTAGTAACGGACCCCACACTTTCCATGGCAATTATCCACCTCAGAGGAAAAGTTGGAGTGAGTAGCCTATGCAACAACAGATTTGGAGTAAAACTTCTTAGATGCTATTTTAGTATTCTTGAATATGATGATTAATGCAAATAGATGAGAGGTAGAGAATGTCCCACTGGGCGTGCCTTAATTTGTAGACGATAAATTCTTCAAGTCAAGAAAACAACAATCGAGATAGGAAAATTGAAGTAACAAAATATAATATTTCACTTCAAATGTAGTAAGTGTTACAATCTCTATGATAATCCTCTAATTCTTCAAAGTAATATGAACTTGAACTTTAAATTGATTTGGATTCAAGGGCTTGAGTAGCTTGATCTTGAATCGTCGTATTCGGACTTGAATTTGGATATTAGTTCATCACAAATACTTGAATGATTGTCACGAATGATGAATATGAATAAGTAACTTGATCTTGAACAAAAATTTCTTCGTTCTTGATCTTGAATTTGATCATAAGCTTGATTGCTTGAAACTTATAACTTGCAGAGAAATTATGATTTTTGATCCACCAGCACTCTTTTTGCTTTCTCAAAAATCCTCTCTTTATGAGTTATGAGGACCCCTATTTATAGTTGGAGGGGCAAGGCAATTGTGTGATTTGATTGGTTGGTTTAAAATTGACCAATCACATTCTTTTGATCGAAATCTCTAATTTAATTGGCTAAAACATGTCATCTACATACGTGACATGATTTTAGTGGCTCATTTCATTTAACTTGAATTGCCACATAATATCGACACATGACATGCTTTTAGTGGCTCATTTCATTTAACTTGAATTGCCACATAATATTGACATATGTCATGCTTTTAGTGGCTCATTTCATTTAACATGGATTGTCACTTCATATGACAAGACACATGAGCTAGGACTTTTAAGCTGGCTAGCACCCATTTGGGCTATGGATTAATAAATCTGGGCTCATCATTTCAATTGGAAACAGCCTCTTGCAGAAATGCAAGGTAAGACTGCGTACAATACACCCTTGTGGTGGAGCCCTTCCCCGGACACCGCGCATAGCGGTAGCTTTAGTGCACCGGACTGCCATTTTTTATCATTTCAATTAAATTAGCCCAATGTATTTGAGATTAGATGATTAACCCAATCATATTAGTCATATTATTTGGACTATTTTCTTGAATTTAATACAGTCCAAATGAATATATGAATTTAGATTTAATAAAATTTCAATACTCACAAAGTGTTTTAAACGTATTTTATCAATTTATTCAATTCAATTTACTTATTTATTGTATTTTTTGCCCATTTTTCAGTATACTCTAGAAATCTATGGTAGATCAGTCACATGAAATACTCTAGTATTGCTTAAAATAGTCTTTTCTCCAGGAAGTGTAGTATTTTTGGGCTAGCATCCGTAACTTTTTACCCTTTTAAGTAATCCCGTGCATGCATGACATAAGAAGACATCTCATTTTTCATTTGTAATATATACGTACAGTTTCGTGATTGAATTTAAGAATTAAAAAATCATATTTTTTGCTCTAGTTCTTGCATTCTAACATCCAAGTTTCTTATTCTTTGCGTAGTTAAATCTATCCTGTTCACCAACTCTTATTTCTTGAATTTAGACGAAAACGCAAAAAAAGTTTGATTGAATTAATTCACTCGTCTTTAGCTTTTAATTTACATGCATCTATCTCAATCAAAAAAATTTAATTTCGAATCCTGATAAGAAATTCATGTTGTTTTGCTTTTAATGAGTCCTAACTGTGCAAGTTCGAATTAGATGGATTGCGTCAATGGAAAAAGCATGTACGCCATGAAATTGTCTTCGCGCCCAACATTAAAATTAAAAAAAAAAAGGGAAAAGGCCTAAAATAAAATGTCCTTTGTGAAATGGTGCAAAAATGCACTCCGTCTACCTTTTAGGTCTAAAATATTTTTTTTGTCTACCTATTTGACCTAAAAATGCCCTTTTCGTCTACCTATTGGGGCTATTTTACCCTTTTATTTTTAAAAAATTATATAATACCACAACTTATCTTTATTAAACTACATAAAATCCCTATCATTTATTTTAATATTAACCAAATAAATAATACACAATATCATTTTTTTGCCATTCTAAATTGATCTGATAAATAAAAAGAAAAACAACATAAATAATCATTTTAAAAAAATTATTACACATACACAGCCGTATCAGTTGGTTGTCAACATATAAAATATTTACTTTTATAAAAGATTCTAATATATAGAAAAATAATTATATATTAAATTTTCATATTTCTTATTTCTTATTTATTGCCTATTTTTATGAAAGCCTTTGTTAGTTCATTTTTTATAAACTTTATCAAAATTTATGTTATTGTCTGCTTTCACGTTGCCTCCAAAAATATATATGGTATATTTATATCATAAAAATTCATGGTATAGTTATATATTATACAAATTATATTTATATCATAAAAATACATGATATATTTATACCATATAAATTATATTTATACCATAAACATATATTGTATATTTTAGATATAAAAAGTTTATATCATGTAATACTAGAAATATATATTTATATTTAATAAATAATTTTTTAACAAAAAAAGTACGTCCGATATAATGAGATATACCATAAATATTTATCTCATAAATTATATCAAAAATATAATAATAATTTGACTTTGACATAAATTATATTTACATAACAAAGATACATGAGAAAATTGAAGGAAAGGTGTCTTTTAAGTCTTGAATAAAGGATTGGTGGACATTAACCAACTTAAAGGGTCAAACATCATTAGAAAACTTGATTAAGTTAATTGTGGATTTGATTAATATTTTTAAAACTTTCTAATCTTTTCAAAAATACAAATCTACCCAACCCACACCTCTCTTCAATCTAAATCAACCACTCTCTCCTCTCTCTTGACAGTTTCTCTCAACTCTCTCCCAACCAACAGTTCTGTAAAATTTCTCCCTTCAATCTTCAACGAAAAATAGTCGGGTGAGTTTCTTTTCGACTTTCAACCATCAATCGACGTGAAGACTTCTCCTACGACAACAACTTTGAATTCTTCATCGTCCCATTTCCTTTTTCACAGGTAAAAAATTATGAAGAAATAGAGGAACTTGAGCCTAGTATTGAAATGTGGACTGAATAAAAATCTAATTTCTGACATTTCTTCTTCTTCTTATCGTATTGTTGATTCGAATTATTGATGATTTTTTTATCACAGTTGATGTTCTTATGTGTGTGTGTGTGTGTGTGATGTATTGGTGTTGCTGGGTTGATTTGTTGTTTGTCTTGGTAAAAATGGTATTGCAACAGATAAAACATCTGATGTAATAGATGAAATATCTGATGTGATAGATGAATACATCTGATGCAATAGATAGAAACATATGATGCAACATATTAAACTCTAATGCAACTATGAAAATCTGATGCAACAGGTGAACAATCTAACAGATTATTCATCTACTGCGACAGATAAATCTTCTGTTTAGAAGAAATCTAAACAATGTTAATCTAGCAGATAAATCATTTTGCAATATGTTGGTGTTGCTGGGTTGATTTGTTGTTTGTCTTGGTAAAAATAGTGTTGCAACAGATGAAACATCTGATGTAACATATGGAACATCTGATGTGACAAATGAATATATCTGATGCAACAGATGGAAACATATGATGCAATTGATGAAAATTTGATGCATATATGAAAATCTGATGCAAGAGGTGAGTAATCTAATAGATCATTCATATGTTGTGACAGACGACTCTTCTATTTGGAAGAAATCTAAGAAATATTGATCCAACAGATAACTTATTTTGCAACAGATTAGTGATCTGATCTATTTTATTCTTTCCAAAAGTTTACTCATTCGTTACAATAGGTCGGTTATATATTACAACAAATAACATACCTGGTGCAACAGATTAGTGATCTATTTTTATAGTTTCTAACGGATTCATCATTCGTTGCATCAGGTTCTTTATATGTTGCAACAGATAAACTACCTGGTGCAACATATTAGTGATCTATTTTTACTCTTTCCAACGGCTTACTCATCCTTTGTAACATGCCGGTTATATATTTCAATAGATAACATACCTGGTGCAACAGATAAAATACCTGGTACAATAGATTAGTGATCTATTTTTATGGTTTCCGCAAATTACTCATCCGTTGCAACAGGTCGGTTATATGTTGCAACAGATAACATACCTGGTACAACAGATTAGTGGTCTGTTGAAACTGTTATATTACTATTATGCATTAATCAATTATAATCTATATTATATTCCTATTAATTTAAGATAATATGGCTCCCAAAAGAAAAAAAATCGAATCAAGTCCAAGTAAAGGAACAAATGTTGCAGCTCAGCTATATCTACCACTCTATGAGCTTACTTTACAAGCGTTATCTCAATTAGGAGCAGAAGATAATGAACACGGGAAGGAGAAATCTTTCAAAAGAGATGATCCAAATGCTAATAGCTTTTCCACCGAAGAGTTGGTCAGAACCTTCGGCATTGATTGTTATCCTATAAGAATATAGTGCGTGGTGCCACAGAGTTAACGGGTGATATCGCGGTTAAGTCAGTCATGGGAAAATCTTTTGATGCCTTCCAAAAAATACTTTGAGATTAAAAATTGGATTCTTATTTTAGGAAAAGCTGCTTTGGGCAATATCTTAATTTGTCGAAGGACAATAATGCTTGTTTCTAGATGAAAATAGTAAATGATCTTCTCAACCGCAGGTTTATGTATGAAAAAAATGGATGACATATGGATAAATTACTGTGGCATGCCTGTTTGTTTTAATTGGAAGGCGTTTGCCATAGTCGAGTACCCCGCATACCTAAAAAGGCAAAAGGTAAGTCGAGTGATCATGATGACCTGGTGTCCATTATTGGTCCAAGCTTCAAAAATAAAAATCCAATAAAAGTGTTGAAAGGTAAAAGACTTTCAAAGAAGCACAAGCAATCATTGTGCTTGGTTTGGTTTGTACATAATATTCTTTGGGCTAGAAACGTTAACAACAACATAAGTCTCGATTTAATAAATCTCTCTGAGGATCTTAAGGAATTTAATAGTTATCCTTGGGGTTATAAAAGCTTCAAAATAACTGTCGAATATTTGTTGACTCCGTTAACGCCAAAGAAAGTCAATTTATATGGCTTTCCATGGGCCTTCATGGTAAATATTTCTTTTATCATGATATGATTCATCATTTTTTTATTCAATAATGCTTTAGATTTATTGGTGTTATGTTATAGGCTTGGGGATTTGAAGTCATTCCTTATTTGAGACAACAAGTAAACTACCAAGAAGAAGTTTCCTGTCCAAGAATCCTGAGATGGTTTTTAGATAAAACCGATAAACATGCAAAATTTCTTGATCTTTTCAATCCCCCCAAGGAAGCAGTAAGTCCATTTCTAATCAGGTTTTTGGTTTAATTAATGATTAAATGATTTCATTATCATTCTTAATATATGTATCGATTTATTTCAAATTGTCCATTCGTAGCTTGTTTCGACCAACCGAGAGTTAAAAATGCCATTTTTTTTACATTACGGTCTGTGCAAACTTTATCGGACCCTAAGATCGTTGATGGAATAAAAAAAGAATTGTTTGGAGCAACAACTATCACAAGAAAAACAATTTTGGAAGGTGGACTTTTTGTTGTTGATGATGGTATTGTATTGGTAGTGGTAGTGGTGCTGCTGTTGGGGATAATGATGCTCCTCTTATAGTTTTTGAAACAACAATCCATTATAATTATGATCATAATGGTTGTACAGTTTTTTCTCCAGATTTTGCCACATCCAGCAAATGTTCTGCATGTAAATGTCAAGACTGTAAGGCGAAACATGATGGAGTGATTAATGCACTAACTACTTCTGTAAAAAAAATGACATCTAAGAGGAGGGTCATTCTATCAAAGAGGATTTCATATTCAGACACTCCACTAGAGATCAAGGTGTCTAAGAAGAGAAGGAAAGACACTTCTAAGACATCATCAAGCATTAAAAAAGGCAAAATTGCAATGCCTCTGTCGTTGTGTATCACCGATGTTCAGTGTACAAGGGCCACAAGAGAGCAGCATGAGCTGAAGAAGGTTAATGTACATCATCTGTTCTAATAAATAAAGTCACATATGTGTTTCAACAGATGATACATTTGCTGAAAATTATCAAAAAGATATATACATTTGTTGCAATTGTTGTCTAACCTATTGCATCAGATTTATTAACTGTTTCAACAGATAAGTCTTATGTTGCAATAGATGGGTCATCTGTTCGAAATTATCGTACTACTCTGATTAATCTATTTGAATTTGTTTGAACAGATAATCCATTTGAAGCAACATAAGACTCATCTATTGCAACAGATGGACAATCTGTTATATATCTTTAATTAGCATTGACAATTCTGGATTTTCAGGTGGATGTCACAGTAGAAGCTACTACTGAAGAGCATAATATCACAGTTGATAATCCATCAACTGTTTCCAAAGAAGAAGAAAAAGTAGAGCCTATTAGTTTCGGAGAACGGAAGAATTACCCATTTGAAAGGTTCAATATCTTAGACGAGGCTCCAAAAAAACTAACACAGTTGATCAACGACTAGTCAGAATGGATTGCCGATGGGCTATTAAAGCATCATGCTGGCAGGTATATAAATCAATTTTATAGATAATGATTTATACAATTCTTGTTATAAGAACATGACATTAACACATATAAATCATTATGTAGAAAATAAAATGATGAGCGCTACAAAGTAAATGAATCAAGTCTTGGTTTTGATTTGTTCAACTTTGTTGCTGCACATCCTAAAATGAAAAATTGGTTCTATTTGATGTCATAGCCCCAAACTTGTTGGAATGATGAGGTTTAAATACCATACATATTACTATTAATTAATACTTTATTTAATTACATCTGCGTATTAATATTTTCATCACGTAATCTGAAATATTTGATAATATGGTAGCACATCGATGTTATTTTTTACGACCTCCGAAAGAAGGCCAAGTTGGAAACAGAAGAACAATACAAATACACGACAGATAATTATTTGTACAAAGTTTACATCAATAATGCCTATGATAGGTATTGTCAACAACAGCCAAAAGTTTCCCAAAATAAGAAATTCTTAATCAAAATCATGATAGGTTTTAGCATTCCGGCTGGCTTACTTTGGTATTTGGTCAACAAAGTGTACATCCTAATTAATTGTGGTGATGAATTCTATTGGGTGTTGGCTGTCGTCATTTTAAAAGAGAGGTACATCCAAGTTATAACTGGATGTCGCGAAGGAGACGTTCCAGGCCGTCGCCTGAGATACAAAAGCTGACCAAAATATTTCCTACTTACCTTGATATGAGTAGCTTTTTTGACCAAAAGGTTCATACTGATTGATCGACGATTGAAGCAAACCGGGATAAAATGGCTAATCCATTTGATGTACAATATGTTGAAGGACTTTCTCAACAAACCATTGGTAGCCTGTAAGTTTAAGTGTCATGATTTGTTTCATTTCTCAAATTTTACAACGCCTGCATGAACTGCAAGATATGGATTATCTATTTTTTTATAACGCAGGGATTGCGGTCCTTTGGTTGCTGCCTACATTGAGTATTTGAGCGATGGATTACAAGTACCAAATGATGGACTTGATGCCGGATTACTCCACAAAATATATGATGCTCTTTTATAAAAATACAGAGAAGCGAAAGCTCAGAAGCCGTACTCAAGCGACATTAAAGATCCACGATGACCGAAACCGAATTTCATAGCATCGGATGAAGAATAACTTGTCCATATTAATTAGATCTTTATATCTTGAGTCCTTCAATGTAATAACCTATCCTCTTTGGTTTAACTTGTTGATTTATTTTTAGAGTAGATCGTTTGTATCCATAATGATTTTTTTTACATTTCATTTATTTGTTTAGTTATTTCATGTAATTTTCGAAGGCTTTGATTTATTTTATGCTATCTATGAATATAATTTAATCATTATTTTTGAACATGTTAATTGAAATGGAGTACTAGATTCAAATATCACAACAGATAATACATCTGCTGCAACAGACTACATATCTTATCAAACAAATTTAGACAATTGTTGCAACATGAGATGCAACACTTAGGTCATCTACTAGAAATTATATAATAGGTATTCCTACTTTTTTTATTTGCTCCAGCAGATTACCGATCAGTTGCAACAGATAGATTATATATTGCAACAGATTGTACATCTGTTGCGACAGACAGACTTGGAACATCTGCATAACACAATAGATGACCAACCTATTCCAAAATATAATCAATCTCTTATAACAGGTACTATATCTATTATGATAGATATAAAATCTATTGCATTATAAAAAGTCAACTTGGCTAGACATAAAAATTATTGCCACTACATGTAAAATAAATTGGCTTGAAATGAAAAATTATTATCGTGTTCGTCTCCATCTTTGTACATATTCTTCTTTATAAACGGGCTTCAATCATTTAGTTAGTACCCCATATGCCCAGACCTATTGTATCTTTCCCATAACGGCGTCACACATACTGGTCATTTATGTGCCGGTTAGCAAATACTCGATGTATACAAGTGAGTACGGCCTGTACGCAGCACCAGTTGTATATTTGGGGAGCTCGATATTCTTAGGTAAGTTCTTTATTCCTTGTCTGTGAAGTACTCTTTGTAAAATTTATCCCCATCTATGACAGTCTCTCTCTCTGAATATTCTCTCTCTCTTTTCATAACGTTCTCTGAACCCAACCACCCCTACGTCACTGACCTCCAACATTCGACGCTGTCTTCAGTGATGATGTAACTATACTGGTAATCGGTAAGGGCTCTCTCTCTCCCATGATCTTTTTTCCCTTCAAATCTCCCCATCCCTGTCTCTACTTTTTTCTCTCTCCTTTCCCCCTCTGCCTCCTAGAAATGGCTATCGTCGGTGATGTTAGGGTTCTGCCGGATCAACTTATTTTTGAAGAAGGGTAAGAGTGATAGCATTAGTAGAGCAGGTTGGTAAGCAGACAAGCTAGAACTCAATTCTGGCAAAGTCACTCCGGTGATGCACTGGCGGTCTTATTTCGATGACCTCTTTACGAAAAACCTAACCAATAGCACAAAGGACTATACCAGTGACATCTAAACCACTGGTTTCTTTTAGTTACTTCGTTTAGTTATGTTGTATTATTTTTTTCTCATTCCTTCTACCTTTACTGCTTATTTCATTTCTTTACGTTAATTGAATTCTCTTGAATTTTTAATTTGTGGGATTGACTTTTTCTTTCTTATCCCATCTGCTTTGCGTATGCCTTGTTTCCTGTTGTTGCTTTGTATTTTCCTTCTGGTGTTTTATACTTTAGCTACTTCCAATAACTTAATTTTTGTGCATTATCCTGCTCGTTCACTTTTCCTGATTATTTCATCTCCTGAACACTTCTAATTTGTGGGATTAACTGTTGCTTGTTCATTACATCTACGTCCCATGTGCCTTGTTTTTCCTGTCATTGCTTTGTATTCTTTATCATTCTTGTTACTATTGTGGTTGTTATTTTTTTTGGTGTAGTGGTTGTGGTTATTGATGGCAGAATAGGGTCATGTTCGAAGGGGTCGGGGTTAGGGCGGGGGGCGGGGGGCGGGGGGCGATGTTGGGGGTTAGTGATGAGAGTAGGGCAGGTGGGGAAGTAGGGTCTAGGTCTGGCATTAAGGGCGATAGAGGAGGGTATGTCTCTAGAGTTGATAGGCTGAGTTTTAGGTCTTGAAATATAGGGAATCTCCAGGGAAAGTCTATAGAGCTGGTAAAGATTCTTAGAAAGAGGAGGATCAATATGGCGTGTGTCTAGGAGACTAAGTGGGTAGGGTCTAAGGCTAGGGATATGGATGGTTACAAGGTTTGGTACTCTGGAAGTGAGAGGCGTAGGAATAGAGTTAGCATCTTAGTAGATAAAGAGCTTTGAGGGTGGGTAGTGGAGGTGAAAAGGATTAGTGATAGGCTGATGTCTATTAAGTTAGTTTTTTAGGGGTTTACCTTGAAAGTGTGTAGCGTGTATGTGCCGCAGGTGGGCTTGGGCGTGGAGGAGAAGATGTGATTTTGGATGTGTTCATGTGCATTAATTTTTAATTGGTCTAGGATTGATGGAATTATTTTATCCCCTTATCCCTAAGTTACATGATAGCTCTCACCCCACTAACTACCTTCAGATGTTGTATCTCCACATGATATAGGGTTTGGAGAAACTTTTGTTTCCTTGCACATTGATAGATGATTTCTAAATTTCCCGTTAGTCGATTGAAATTGTGAGCTTTCATTCTTTTGAAGACCCTTATTTTATGTTTTGGTTTTATTATATCATAGACTATTCTATTGATTCTTTTGGCTATCATCAGGGGCATGTCTTGACTTAGATTGATTTGGTTTTGCTTATAGTCTTTATGGATAACTGTGGATTGGGATGTCGGCTTGAAAATCGTAAAACCATGATATGGTTTTTCTTTTTATACATACTCATTTGGATTGCTTCTATTATTATGTAGATATTGAGTTTTGTTGACTAGTCAAAGAGGGTGATCTTTGATCCTTAGTGGACTTAAGACACATGTCATGGCTAGGCCTTGGTGGTTATGATAGTAAAGGTTATTAGAGAAAGACTTAAAACTTCTCAAATTTGCAAAGTCTTGTACGGATTTAAGGTGAAGGGAGTTGGAGTTTGAAGTGAGTGATTTGTTATTTTTGAAGGTTTCTTCTATGAAATAAGTCTTGGGATTTGGGAAGAAAGGAAAGTTTAGCCCTCGTTACATTGAATTGTATCAGATTTTAAGGAGAATTGGGAATGTCGCTTCTGACTTAGACTTACTAGTAAGTTTGGCCTTAAATTATCCCGTTTTCAATATGTCCATGCTTAAGAAGTATATGGGTGACCCTTTCTTGATAGTGCTCGTCGAGGGCGTTGAGGTGAAGTATTCATTGTCTTATGAGGAAGCCCTACTTGAAATATTAGATAGGCAAGTTCATAGGTTGAGAACTAAGGATATAGCATTGGTAAATGTGCTTTGGAGAAATAAAAAGGTGGAAGAATCTACATGGGAGTTAGAAGAAGATATGAAAGCCAAATACCCATTCTTGTTTACAATGTTTGATGTAAGTGCTTAAGGTATGAGTTTCATTTTCCTCTTGTTTCATTTTGAATTTGTCATGAGATTCTATTGTATTCTTTCTATTATCATTCTAAAAATGTCCTAACTTTTCATTCGGGGATGAATGATCTAAATGAGGGGATAATGTAAAACCCTATAAAAATTTTATTTTATTTTAACACCCCCCCCCCCCCCCCGCATGTACACAATTTTGGTTTTAGAAATGAATCATGATAAGGGATGTTTTGGGAAGTTTTGGTGGTGTTCCATACCACTTAGCCTCCGTGATAAAAGCGTGGCACGCTGGCTACCCACCGTTATAATAGCGTGCCATGCTATTATGCAAATTTCATGCAATTTGTTATTTTTTAGCTTATGATGGGGGATTTTTAGTCGTTATCACTTTTAAAACATCATAAGTGTCCCCAAACCCCAGAAAAACCCTAAATTCACTTAGCTTTACATCACTCTCTCTTCCCTAACTCCCAAGGTAAGAAATACAAAGGGTTTCTCAAGGATTTCATTCCTCAAGTTTCAAACGTCTATTCTTCTTTAAATTATTCTATATTTGAGGCATGTTAGTCATACCCTAACTTGTATCTTACGTTATGGCATAAAGGCATCCAATTTTGATGTGTTTTGACTAGTAGGTTTGAAATTGGGTTGAGGGTTTTGGGTTGATAGCACTTGAATTACTTTTCCCTTATTTTAATAGGTTGCTCATGCTTTAATTAATGGTTTTTGGAACTGAATTGGTGCATTGTTACAATTGAAATGAGTGACATGGGTTTTACCAAATTGATGAATTTTGGCATGGTAATGGCATTAACCTCAATCCACCTTATAATCTTGGTTTTGGAATATGGATTTTACATGGTTTAACAATATTTTACAATATGGAATCTTATTAAAGGACAAATGGATAAAAAGAAATGGTTTTGGAATCCCTTTGGTGGCTATGGTTTTGGAATACCTGGCTTTGGTTTTGGATTTAAAATTGGAAATTGGAATCTAATGGTAAAATGGTTTTGGTTTGGTATAATTAGAATATCTTGCAAGCCTATTGGTATGACGATGACAAGTTAGAAAATACCTTTATGAAAGACTCCTTGGTTAATGGTTGATTTATGTACAAATTATTTTAATTTAGGCTTAAAGAGAATTGTGTAGCTCACCGAGAAGGTGTAGCCCAGGGGGACCAACCTTGGAAACTATATTTTTCGATGTTTAGGATCTATATGACCATTGTGTCTAATGAATAATTATATATTTGGATGGCTATTGCCTTGGTGTCTTTATCCATTCCTTGATACATGTGGCTAACATGGATTGAGGCTCTTTCGGTAAGGAGAGCCGAACCCATATAGCCCATGGGTGCTTTATGTCGGAACAAGCTACATAGTCCAGGATTAAATCTTTAAATAATCACGTTTCATGTCCCTTGTCCTTATTCTAACATCCTATATGTATATGTATTAATGTTGTGCATGTGGCTTATTACTGAATTTTGGTAAATGTATTATTTTATTCCTTTTTCTTAAGTTAAATACCAGTGCTCGCCCCACTAATAGTCCCAAGACACTACATCATTTCATGATGTAGGTTCTGATGACTTTTTGTTACTCTTGCAAAGTGTTAGAGAATTTTGTACTTCTATTGATCAGCTGTTAAGTAGTGAGCCTCCATCCTTCAGAAGGCCTTATCATTCCATTATGTTTCCTTTATCATTCTACTATTTGTGGATTTCTTTCATCATAGTCACGGGCATGTCCTGACTTAGTTGGTATTCTTGGACTAGAGGTTTTTGTGGACAAGATTGGAAATTTAATTGTGGTCTTATTTTGATTTTGGAACTTTCCTTAGATTTATATATCTTCATATTGTCTTGGTTGAATTCCGTTGTCTAATATTATTGTGTTCTTGAGGTACGCTAAAGGGTTTATCTCCGGCCATGGTTTTCTTAGGATTGCTCATTATGTTTACGGCCAATTTCGGGTTTGGGTCGTGACATGTACCAATCACTCGAGGTTTTGGTTGTTGTATCTCTTTTTCCTAGAGAATTCTATCATAGAAAGTCAACATATCTAGGCTATTGTCTTGTGTTCATGATATGTGTTATGTTTTCTGTTGTTTGACTAAGAGAAAAATAAGAAACCTTTGTGAAGTCTAATCTTAAAATTTTGTGTTTTATAAAAATATACCCCTCAATTTTTTTTGTGAACTCTATGTTGTGAAGATAGGTTGTGACCATTGTTAAATCTTGGTATGGCATTTGTATTAGGGATGAAATAATCATAGCTTAGCACTACATGAATAGAATAAGTAGTAGTTGATAATGTAACCCTGTTCCATGTGTGTGTATGGTTTTCCTTAGTTCACTTTGTGTGTGCAATCCAAAACTTACATAGTTAGTCTTACCTAGGTTATAGGATAGTTGTTTGTGATATGATTATAGGCCATGTTTGAATAAGTCAAATCTTTGAGTAATACACCAACCAAATGAGAATAAGTATCCCTTGATCCCGGATTTGAGCCTAAAGTGACCTATTTTCTTGTTTAACCTTTTCACCTTCCCGTTCTAATTACAGTGAACCTATTTTGGCCTGGTCCCTCCTTGGACATTTTGTTTGTCAAATCAAACAAATCACTTAAGTTGAGGGTGTCTTTCATAGTGATATGACCAAATTATACCTCTCTTACAAGAGAGTAAGCGGTCGCTGTCAAATATATAACCCAACTACGTTGGGTTCGAATCCCACAGGGAATATGGTGTTAATTTAAGTCTATTTGTGATCAAACCGACTAATAGATAATGTTTTCCTTTACTTGGGGGTTTTTGATCAATCAAAATATTGTTAACGTTTCAATTTGCTTTAGAAACTCAAATCTAGAATTTCAATATTTCAAATCAATGATATAGAGAAACTAGAGTTGTGATCACTATGATTATTAATCATCATTTAATAATTGTTATAGCATTGGATTCTCGTGACTTGTGGGAAACGTCAAATTATCTTTATCGATAGTCCATCTAAGTGATTCTCAACCTACCTAGATGTTGAGTTCCCTAATTCTCTCGAACTTAGGAAAACCTTCTATTCACACTAATTTTATCTTGAGTTGATTAATCTTATTACAGCATTAATCATTAGATGGAAAATTAACCTTCCCAAATCCTCGTTGATAATTCACTACCTTTAGTTGATTTCGCAGTTCGAGCAAACCGACATAACACTATATCTATTGTTTGCAACCAATAGAAAGCATTCATTACAAAGGAATTATCAAGATGTTCCCACAATCGCTCAAACCTTATCCAACAATTAAATCAATATAGAAGTAATCGTAGATCCCACAACTCTAGTTGTGGATTTTAGTTCCAAATGAAATAGAAAGAGATAACAACAATTGACTCCATAATTCAAAGCAATTAAACTTACAAAAGATGTAATCAAAGGTTGATTTTCTTCCAAGTTCAAGCAGGATTTTTCAAAAATAAATCAAAGATTTAAAAATTGAATTCAAAATTAAGAGACCCAAAGAAATGTAAACTAGTCTTTGGAATAACTTCCAAGATGATAATGAAACCCTAAAAGCTGCTACTTATATCTGTAGCTTTCGAAATTCAGAATTTAAAAATCCATATTTCCACCCCTTAGTTGACGACCTGGTCTGACGGCTTATCAGAGAGTTGACGACTTATCAGACCAAGTCATCAATTCCTCAGTCAAATCTATGTTCACTGCTTATAGGTCACAACATGGGCTGACGGCTTATCAAGAAGTTGACAACTTATCAGGTTAAGTCTTCAACTCTTCACTTTAGTTCTCACACACTGTTTTCAGCTGACGATTTATTTTGATGCCTTATCACCAAGTTGATGACTTATCAGAAAAGTCATCAACTACAATCTTCATATCCACTCTATCAAAATTCGTACTTCTTGGCGTATTCATTGGAGGTTTCCATGCATCTTGACTTTCCTACAAAATCACATGAAATACAATAAAAAACAACAATAGTTCCTTAAGAACTTACAATTATTTTGAGTTAAAAGCCTTAAATGTGCTAACAGAAGGCTAGAACATCAACACCCTCAACTTAAAACAATTGCTTGTCCTCAAGCAACTACGTAATACAATACTACGATGCTTACCCAAGAGAAAATTAAGATATCTATGACAGTTGATCATCAATTTTAGCTAAAAACACATTACCCTCTCCAAGTTCAATCACTTTCAATCCAATTGTGTATATTAATGAAGATCAAAAATATAACACAAAGGAATCAAGATATGGCATCAAATTAGCAACAAACAACCACGTATATATACAAGTCATACTATCCAAACAAGTAAGCAACTAGCAATAAAACCCATGTGCCCTTACAACAAAGAATTTTCTCCTTACTCATATATGAAATCATGTATGTTAATGTAGGGACAGACAAGAGACACACACTCTCTGAAATAAGTTCCAATCAATGTGTGTCAAATACCATAAGCTTGCCCTTATTTTCATTACCTAAGCTTTTAGGCAGTTAAGTTAGGGTCACTATAGGACTTTTCTTCTTCTTGTAATGAAGGCTTGGGGCTGGTATTATATGCAAGGATAGTTAAAGTGACTAAACCTCCTTGGCACTACACTATTTTTGGGGTCTCACTTATCAACCTTGACCTTATTTCTCCCTTTATTTATTAAAACATGTTCAGGTAGAGTACAGTCTTTTAATCATTCATTTTTTTTTTCGCAACTTTTTTTTTCTTATTCTTTTTTTCTACCACACCCAGCCTTACTTTTTTTCTCTTATTTTACCCTTTTTAATACTAATTTTACATCACGCACCCCTATGATAACCACCCTCAACTTAGGCAATTTGCCTAAGTTAAAGTGCACAATGTTCAAGGAGGATCAGGATGAAAACAAGTTCATTGTGGCATAAATAGGAAAGTGATAGGTCTAATAAGAAAAATTGGTAGACAGTCTCAAAATCAGGATCAAGGGATATCATTCACAGATGGAAGGCTATTTAGGATAAAAGTGGACTAATATAAAAAAAATGGCCTGTGATCCTTTCCTAACCACTATTCTTCAACCTAGGCAAGACTAACCAGACAAGTTTTGGATTTAACACACAAAGAGAACTTGGTAGTATCTTACACACATATGGAACAAAGGTACATCACAAGCTACTACCAATACGGTTCATGCAATTGTTCGCAATAATTATCATATCCCTAATATAATACCATAAAAAGGTTCACAATAGTCGCAAATAGATACATATCAAACAGTTACAAAACAAAAAATTGGAGGGGTATTTATCATTTGTCCCAAAAATCAACAAAAATATATCAGTTGCCCTAGATACTTATTTTTCTCCTAGTTAACCATAAAACATCACAAAAAAAACTACAATACGACTAAACATTCTGATTCTACTAGGAACAATACTCCGAGGAAAAGATACACGACAACAAAAAACCCAAGAGGACATCAACACCCACAAGTAGCTCTAGCTTCAACTTAAAATCATGCACTGTCCCCAATGAGTCAAACCAAAATAAAAGAGTTGGAAATATACCTATGGTACCATAGGTGCAAAAATCAAATGCAAATCACATAATACGAATACTAACAACAAAATACCTTGGGTTGCCTCCCAAGCAGTGCCTGATTTAATATTTCTACACGACTTAGTCATCTTGATTACTCAGAATTTGTCAAGATACCTTATTGATACCTCTTTACTTCACTTGTTGGATCAAGGCGATGCCTTATTCCTAGTCCAACCACTTTGAAGGCACTCACATCCTTGATTTCAAGTTAACCCACACCAGCTAAGGTCTCCACAGTAGGCCTATCCTCAACTGGTACATCTCACTCATCTTCACAAAATACATCAATAATCGAGAAGACACTCATCTCCTTTTGCTATTTCATGGATTTACACACTTCAAAACAAAATTATTTCTCGTTGAGCCTAAATTTTAGCTTATTTAGATCCATGTCAACTAACACTCTCCCAGTTTCTAGGACCTACCGACCAAAATTATGGGTACTTCAAAGTTCACTTCACAATCAAGAATTACAAAGTCACCAGGAAATATAAAATTGGCTACCTTTACAAGTACATCATGTAGAATCCCAATCGGCCTTTTCACCAATCTATCTGCCATTAGAAGTTGCATATTGGTGAGTGTAGGATCTGTCAAACCTAATTTCTTAAAAACCTTCAATGGAATAAGATTTATACTTTCCCCAAGATAACAAAGGGCCCTTTCAAAATTTAGCGATCCAATAGTCCATGGGACAGTAAATGCTCCTTGATAAGCTTTCTTCTAGACAATATATCTTGTAGCAATAGAACTACAATGATGAAGATTGTGTACTATTTCATAGCTCACAATCCTTTTCTTCGTCAATAGGTCTTTCATAAACTTTGTGTATCTGGCCATCTGTTCCAGTACTTCAACTAAGGGCACATTCACTGTCAATTACTTTAAAATATCCACCAATTTTCTAAACTTACCCTCATCTTCTTTCTTCTTTAATCATTATAGAAATGGGGGTGGTGGCCTTGGGATTCTAACTAGGGCAACCTCTACCTCTTTTCTTATGCCTTGCTCCACATCACTAACATGCTTTGGCTTAGGTGGTTGTTCTACCTCTGCACTCTTCTTTTCTGAACCTCCCAACTCCACAGTCACCACTGAAGCTTCATCATTATCTCCTCATCTATTTCAACCTCATTAATATGAGAGTATGCTCATAGATATGGACGAGATAACATCTTACTACTCCTAATGGTAATTTCCATACACGTCCCATCAATCCTCGAATTTTGAACTGTATCACTTGGTAAAGTCACATTCTTTCTTTGGTTGAATGTTGTGGATAATTGGCTCATCTTCTATTCAATTTGCTTAATGGAATTTGAATGTGAGTCGACTAGCTGACTCATAGATGATAAGTCACTCTTCAATTATGTCACTCCTGCATTAGCTGATTCCACCCCTTTTACCAAATTGTCCATTATGTCTTCCATAGACATCTTACCTGAACTAGTAACAGTAGAATCATAATTTCTGGGAGGCATATACAATCCACTCCTATCACTTTTATTCTTCTAATCTCCTTGATAGTTCAAACCTTGGTTACCTTGACCACCAGCCGACAAACCCCCTTGGTTATATAAGTATTTACCATCCTCTGTAGTATCTGATTCATCTTCCTTATTGTGTGACCTTACAGCTTTCACCTTCTCTAAATTAACTGAAAACAAGTGCTTTGCAAGCAAATCCATCTTCATCTTTAAATAGGCCATGTCTTGATCTTACTCTTTCTCTCTCCTGAATTATTCAACTGTCA
The DNA here is from genome assembly GCF_002878395.1 of Capsicum annuum. Lineage (NCBI taxonomy): Eukaryota > Viridiplantae > Streptophyta > Magnoliopsida > Solanales > Solanaceae > Capsicum > Capsicum annuum. The sequence goes on from NC_061122.1 coordinate 84,693,148, forward strand.
TAACTCTAGACACAGTGGATCTTAGAACCTTCAAATCCTTAGTATGCCAAGCTCTACTCTATTTAGTCAATCTATCACATATTTCTAAGGTTTTAGGAAAAGTAAAGTCCATAAATGCTCCACCTGTGCATTATCCACCATCGTATTTATCATAGAATTCAGAGCTCTATACAAAGTATCTATCAGATGTACATTAGTCATTTTGTGGTTGGGGCACTGCATCAACTTCTTCTTGAATTTAATTGTAACACCCTAAATTTTTTAGCTATAAATTGAACCATCATTCCTATAAATGATAGCTCCAATTCCCAGGTTTATATTTAAATTCATGTATCATGATCAATATCCTAGTATATAAAGTGATTAGAGGTGAAAAATGTTCATAGAAATGGCCTAAAGCAAAATTAAACTAAGAACCCTTCATTCATCCAAAATTGGATATTTGATTCAACAAGGGTCATCTTTGCATGAGTATAACTTTTTGTATATGTAAAATTTGGCAGATTAAGACCCACCAAATTATAGATAATCCAATTAGCTTTCTAACGATACCAATTTCTCCTAATCCAATACTTGAGCGAAAAGTTATGTTATTTTTTGTGTGAGGCAGTAAGGGGTCACGATAGCCCCGCGACGTGAGGTCTATTGACCCAAATGGAGGTCGCGTCGTGAGGGATACTTAACCCAACTAGGGGTTGTGATGAAGGGGCTATTCCCACACAATTTCAGCTTCTTAAGGGTCATGGGGAAATTTGGTCTTTTTCCCAAAACCCAAAATGTCCAAAGAATGATTTATATCATCTAAAACCCATCCATAACCCTTAAAATTCATTCCCCAAAGGAATAATATGCCTCATTACCCAATTCCTCTCAAAAACTCAATCCTAATCCTTTCCCCAAAGATTAAGAACTCATCCCTAAGATCAAGAATTCCAAGAAAAGGATCTAGATCTAGGTTCCATCTTTCAAATATCATAATCTGTGGTACATTGGGTTTTCCTAAAACTACATGGGCAAAAAAAATTGTTCAACAACTTTTAACATTATGATATCATGAATTTTGAAGGGGTTTTAGAATTTACATTACTATGTTGCTTTATGAATTCTTTAATTTCATAATTGTTTTGGTCTTGACGTCTTTCCCCTAAATAAATTTGAAATATTTTATATATATGTATGTGGTTAAAGTTGATAATTGAATTGAGAGCATAACTATTTACTCTCCCTCGCATGTTGTAATACCCTTTAATTTTTAGAATGTCATTTAGAAGCATGGTATTAATGTTATTGACTATTGTTTAATGATGTAAGGTTGATCTTTAAATTGATGAGAGGGGTTTTGCAAGTTGATAAATGTTGAATATATAATAAAAGATTTACATGGTTTGCCAAAAATACATGACCACCACATTTTGTTGTAATGATTGAAAGGAATGATTTCATATAGTTTGAAAAATGTATTGAAGATTGAATCTTCTTTATTTGTTTGAAGTTGGGAGGTCTAAACCTTATGTTTTGAGAGAGAAAACTGTGATATGATTTTAATGGCTCAGACACAAGACTTGCAAGTCTTGGTATGATGATACTAATTTACATAATGCCATAGTAAAACAGAAAAGAATAGAATGTGGATTTTCTTTAAGATTCTTAGATTTTGAACTTAGAATGATACATGTTCTGATAATGCTAAAAATAGGCTAAAGAGATGTTAGGTGGCTACCCAAAGAAGGCAAGAGTCAAAAAAACTCATTACCCAAAACTGTGTTTTGCCGATACAGGATTATTATGTCCTCTAGAGAGATTATATGCTTGCATAGTTCCCGGTGGCATATCAGGATCAAAAACTCCAATTTTTGCAAAAAACTTGGGTGGGGGGCTTAGCCTCCGAGTTAAGGGCAGACTCCATATACCCTGTGGGGTTGTAGAATTATAGGGTGTATCACCTAACTCAGAAGTAATACAAATATTAGAACTGCATTAACAAGAATGTTTTATGAATATCAAAGAATTACCCATATGTTTTAAACTATATCATGCATGATGTTTTCATGACTTTATCTCATTTATTTTATATATATAAATGCATTATTAAGTATTTCTCTACGTACCAGTATAATTGTATTGATCCCTTATCTTTTAGAGTCTGACGCTCAGTCTAGAGGTCCTGCTAAGTTGTAGACTTATTCTAATAGAAGAGAAGTGTATGCAGGTAGTGAGCCTTCTTTATTCCATAAGGCCTATTTCTCTTTAGTCAGTTGTTATTTAATTTGGTTTAGGTCTACTAGGGGCCTTGTCCCAGATTCAGATAAGTTATTGATGTCTTATATAGTAGAGATTTTGCAGACTGAGAAAGATGTTGTTTAGACATTGAAAAACTTTATTTCTCATATTATCAAACTGATTTTAGATTTATGACCATGATTCCATTTATTTATTCCTCATCTTTTATTTATTATTCAAGTATTGTGCATGATTACCTAATGTATAAGGGAACTTGGGATTCCATAGTTCAAGATGCTCGTCATGGCCAGGGCCCCATCTCGAGACGTGACTAACTTGGTATCAGAGCATAGTTTATGGTCCTAAGGTTTCTTCGAAATCGCATTGAGTAAAGTCTTATTCATGGGTGTGAGCATGCCACACTTATAGGCAGTAGGCTACAAGGAGATTAGGAATGTTTCTAACTCTTTATGTTCTAGTTCGTTCTATGGAGTCAGAATGTTCCTTTTTCATACCCTAGTTTGTGCTGTGGTGATGTTCATAAAAAAGTAAAGTTATCCCAATTCTTTTCTTACTCTGATGTTCTTAGATATGTCTTATTATTGAGGTGATTGAAGTGTAGAAGCTAAGAATCCAAATAATATGGTCCTTTTTTGATTGAGTCATAAAAGATTATAAAATTGTGCAAGGACTTGAGAAGAATCCCTTAGTTCTTCAAAGTGTATTGATTCTAGTGCAAACTCTAATTCTGATGAAATCATGCTTTTCAGCCTAAGGTATTAAGTGTGCTCAGTCCTTTTCAAAATTTATGTTCCAAATGTCATGCAGAAGGAGATAGATGTGTAGCAGAATGTTGGAACTGTATTTCTACCAACATAGTAGTATAAGTTAAAGTTTTAGTATCATGACCCAGTGGTAATAAGATTGGACCAAGAAATTGGTGATATGAAGTCACAAGGTTAGAAGTCAGAGTGAGGGTGACTTTTGTGTAAATAAATATTTCAGTTGTATAACCGTTGATTGAGGGATGATTTGTCATTTTATAGTGATAGTCTAATGTGGTAGTAATATTTATAGATTGTATGGTATTCAATATAGGAAGTGTTTGTTTGTGATTATTATCTACTTAAAAATAAAAAAGGATCTCAGAGTTGATAGTTATAGTGGTTATAGAAATCCCTTATAGGTTATGGACAGAAATGTTTAGATTTGCCAATAAGTTATAAGTATAGTCTCATTGTGGTTTGTGGAATTTGAAGGTAGTCTAAATGTATGCTTGGGTTAAGTAAGTATGATGTGAGAAATTAGAATATGTTGATAAGATTATGTTGGGTTATAAATATAAGATTAAGATTGACCATGTCTATTATGTGACCTTACCCTCCCCCCCCCCCCAACATTTTTTTCTTTACTAGTTGTAAATTAGTACCACTTGTGAAAAGGTATTTAGTATATTTTGAGATATAGTAGTACTTTCATGGAGGTGATTTGGTTGTAGGTAGCATCTAGGTGAAATGAGGTATTTGGGTAGAATTTCATCATTTAATGGACTTGTATATTATATTGCATTTTTCATTGGTGGTAGATGATTGATGCATGACTATAGGCTCAAATTTAGATTTAGAATATGGTCGTAAGAATAGTATCTTAAGACTAATGATGTATATTTTGTGGGAATGAATTAGTAGGCTTAATGTGATTTGTGGAAGAGCCTAGATTCATAAGTGATGAAAAGTCTAAGTGGTAATTGTGAGGTATATGTGTATATGAGGACCAGTGTCAAAATGATAAATTGTGGGTGATTCATGAAGTGGATAATGGAGTAAGTATATAAGAATAAGTTACACCCCCAGGTAGTATGGCGTTACTCATTAGGTAAGATTTTATGATATGAGTAATACGATTAACGGTCTAATTGTTAGAAGGTTAAGTAGTGGAGAGTGGATTTTTATGCGATAAGGAATAAGGTTGTGCATGCTCATGAGATGACGTATTGTACATTAATGACGGTAGAGGATAACAAAAATTAATAGTAGCATTCTTGAGAAGCAATGCCTTTAGAGTATACTTAAAAAGGGAAAGTTTGGTATTTATGTGGATAAGTATTTTACGTACCTAGTTTGTGTTCTTAAAATTGTAGTATGAAGAAGTCTAGTGAGTTGTTGTTCGGTGTTCACTAGAGTTGAAGTGAGGAAATACTGGTAAGCAATATGAGCCCTGAGTATTATTTTACAAATTTTATTAAGTTGTAAGTTAGGTGATTAGAGTTGCAATGCGAGTATACTACAGAGTTGAAGATAGATTGTTTGGTGTTTTGAAGTGTGGATACCCATGCACATAATAATTTTAGTCATAAGTTGGTGACTTTGTGGTTTACAGGAAGTTATATTAGTGTTCCTGAACGGATGTCCCAGAAAGAATTTAGTGTCCTTGTATTAGAAATAAATGAGAGGAGTTGTATTCATGTATATATTGATATCCCTTTTGTGATAAGGAGTGTGAATATGCATGCTCATGGGAGTGGGAGTTTTAGAGTGATGGCTATAAAGGTTAGCGAAAGTTAAGAGCTGTATTTTTTTTCTTTTATTTAGAAAGTAAGGTCTTCAGAGTTTATAATTTAAGTATGAGGTGATGTCTCTTTTATGTTGAGAGTTGTGGCAGAGAAAAGAAGGAGATGAACCTTTGTTCTGCGAAATAACTAAGAAGGAGAAATTTGGTGACAATCTTTGTGAATGTGATCGAATTTGCTAGTCATGGTGGGGGAAATCCATGTAATGGGTGTAGTAATGATTAGGCTTGAATGTTTTGGTTGCTGAAAACGCAAACCTATGTTCTATGTGGTTGGTACTCTCTAAAATAGATCTTAAGTGCGTTTGACGGAAGTGATAAGATGAAGAAATATTCTTAAAGGGATGTGAAGTACAGGGTCCCATAGCTTAAACTAGCACTTCTATTCTCTGAGTTAGACTTCAACATAGGAGTATTACACAGTGGGACTCAAATTCCTATGGCTAGATTCGTGATTGGGGAATTATAAGTTTTCGAGTGTGAAGTATGCTATTTAATGTTTGGGGTGTAGATGATTAGTGTCTCTAAGTTTAAGTCTATTCATGGTACTTTATAAGGTAGAGAATGCTTCTAATCCTATTTTCCGCAAAATCTTATTCATGATTAGTACCAATATAAATCAGGTATATGATCATCAAATAAACCCTTACCATATGTGGTGATGATAATGATTCATAGAAATCATGTGGAAGATCATCCCTATGTAAAGTCTCATTATCCAATGTTTCTTGATTACGCGTTTCGCTATGGGTTATCATGCAGTTTGTTTGATGCCTTTGCATATTTTGTTGAGAAAAAATGTTCAATATGAGACTATGCTCTTTATTCTACACTCTTAGAGTTTCAAAATGTCCCTACCCATCATTCGGGGACGAATGCTCCCAAGGGGGAGATAATGTAACACCCTGCATTTTTTAGCTAGAAATCAAACCATCGTTCCTATGTGTGTTAGCTACAATTCCATGGTTTTTATTTAAATTCATGTGCCATGATCTTTCTCCTACTATATGAAGTGATTATAAGGTGAAAAATGTTCATAGAAATGGCCTAAAGCAAAACTGAGCTAAGAACCCTTCATTCATCCAAAATTGGATATTCAATTCTACAAGGTTCATCTTTGAATGAGTATAACTTTTTGTATATGTAGAATTTGGCAGAGTAAGACCCACCAAATTGTAGATAATCCAATTAGCTTTCCAACGATCCCAATTTTGCCTTAATCCAATACCTGAGCGAAAAGTTATGTCATTTTTTGTGTGAGATAGTAAGGGGTCATGATAGCCCCACGACACGAGGTCTACTTGACCAGAATAGGGGTCGCATCATGAGGGATACTTAACCGAACTAGGGGTTGCGATGCGGGGGCTATTCCTATATAGTTTCAGCTTGATAAGGATCACGGGACAATTTGGTCTTTTCCCCTAAATCCAAAACGTCCAAAGAATGATTTATATCACCCAAAACCCATCCATAATCCTTAAAATTCATTATCCAAAGGTATAATATTCCTCATTACCCATTCCTCTCAAAAATTCAACCTTAATCCTTTCCCCAAAGATCAAGAACTCATCCCTAAGAACAAGAATATCAAAAAAGGATCCAGATTTAGGTTCCATCTTTCAAATATCGTAATCTGAGGTACGTGGAGTTCTCCTAAAACTACTTGGGCATAAAGAAATTGTACCACAACTTTTAATATTATGAAATCATGAATTTTGAAGGGGTTTTTGAATTTATATTAAATATTGCTTTATGAATTCTTTAATTTCATTATTGTTTTGGTCTTGAGGCCTTTTCCCCAAATTGATTTAAAATCTTATATATATATGTGTGTGTGTGTGTGTGTGTGTGTGGTTAAAGTTTATAATTGAATTGAGAGCATAATTATTTACGCTCTCTATCATGTTGTAATACCTCTTGATTTTTAGAATGTCATTTAGAAGCATGGTATTAATGTTCCTAATTATTGTTGAATGATGTAAGATTGATCTTTAATTTGATGAGAGGGGTTTTGTATGTTGATAAATGTTGAATATATAATTAAAGATTGCATGTTTTTCCAAAAATACATGACCACCATATGTTTGTTGAAATGATTGAAAGGAATGATTTTACATAGTTTGATAAATGTATTGCAGAATGAATCTTCTTGAATTGTTTGAAGTTGGGTGGTCTAAACCTTATATTTTGAGAGAGAAAACTGTGATATAATTTTTATGGCTCAGAAATATGACTTGCAAGTCTTGGTATGATGATACAAATTCAGATAATTCCATACTAACACGAAACAGAACAAAATGTGGATTTTCTTTCAGATTTTTAGACTTTGAACTTAGAATGATACATGTTCAGAAAAGGATAAAAATGGGCGTAGAGAGATGTTAGGTGGTTATCCGAAGAAGGAACAAGTCCAAACAACTCATTGCCCAAAATCGTGTTTTGCTGATACGGGATTATTATGTGCCCTAGAGGGATTATACTCTGGCCTAGTCCCCTGTGGCATATCAGAATTAGAAACTCCAACTGTTGCAGTAAACTTGGGTTGGGGGCTTGGCAGTCGAGTTAAGGGCGGACTCTATATAGCCTGTGGGGTTGTAGGGTGGACCACCTAACTCAGAAGTAATAAAAAGATCAGAACTGCATTGACAAGAATATTTTATAAATATCAAAGAATTGCCCATGTGTTTTAAATTATATCATGCATGATGTTTTCATGACTTGATCTCATCTATTTTATATAGATAAATGCATTATTTTAGATTTCTCTGTGTACCAGTATAATTGTATTGACCGCCTATCTTTTAGGGTCTGAGGGTGAATCTAGAGGTCCTGCTGAGCCATAAACTTTTTTTGATAGAAGAGAAGGGTGTGCAGGTGGTGAGCCTTCTTTATTTCATACGGCCTATTTCTTTTCAGTCAGTTGTTATTTAATTTGGTTTAGGTCTACTGGGGGCCTTGTCCTAGATTCAAACAAGTTATTGATGTCTTATGTAGTAGAGATTTTGGAGATTGAGAAAGATGTTGTTTAGATATTGAAAAACATATTTTTCCATATTGTCAAATAGATTTAAGATTTATTACCATAATTTCGTTTATTATAATTCCACATCTTTTATCAATTATTCAAATATTGTACATGATTACCAGATGTAGAAAGGCACTCAGGCCTCCATGTTTTGGGATGATTGTCATGGCCAGGGCCTCGGCTTGTGTCATAACAAACTTGGTATCAGAGCACAATTCATGGTACCAAGGTGTCTGCAAAATCACATCGAGTAGAGTCTTGTTTATAGGTGTCTAGTGAGCTATACTTATAGGCAGGAGGCTATAAGGCATTTAATAATATTTCTCTTTCTTTATGTTCTAGTTTGTGCTATGGATTCAGAATGTTCCTTTTTCATAATCTAGTTTGTGCTACGATGTTGTCCATACCAAATTAAAGTTATCCCAATTCATTTATTACTCTGATGTTCTTAGATATCTCTCATTATTGAGGTGATTCCAGTGCAGAAGATTAGAATCCAAATGATGTGGTCCTTTTCTGATTGAGTCATAAAAGATTATAAAATTGTGCAAGGACTTGAGAATAATCCATTAGTGCATCAAGGTGTATTGATTCTAGTGCAAACTCTGATTCTATTGAAATCATTCTTTTCAGCCTGATGTATTAGGTGTGTTCAGTCATTTTTAAAATTTATGTTGTAGATGTCATGCATAAGGGGACGGATGTGTAGCAGAATGTTGGGACTATATTTCCACTCGAGTAGTAGTATAAGTTAAAGTTTTAGTGTCATGACCCAGTGGTAATGAGATTGGACCAAGAAGTTAGTGATATGAAGTCACAAGGTTAGAAGTCAGAGTGAGGTTAACTTTTGTGTAAATAAATATTTTAGTTGTATAACCATTGATTGAGAGATGATTTGTTATTTTATAGTGATAGTCTAATCTGGTAGTAATATTTGTAGATTGTATGGAATTTGATAGATGAAGTATATGGCTGTGCTTATTATCTATTAAAAAATAGGGAAGGATCTCAGAGTAGCTAGTTATGGTGGTTATAGAAATCCCTTGTAGGTTTTGAACGGAAATGTTTAGATTTACCAATAATTTAGAAGTATAGACTCATTGTTGTTTTTGGAATTTGAAAGTAGTCTAAATATATGCTTGGGTAAGTAAGTAAGATGTGGTAAAGTAGAATATGTAGATTAGATTGTATGGGGTTATAATATAAGATTAAGGTTAACCATGTGTATTATGTGACCTTAACCCCCCCCCCCCGACCTTCTTTTCTTTAGTAGTTGTAAATTAGTACTACTTGTGAGATAGTATACAGTAGATTTTGAGGTATAGTAGTAAAGTCATGGATGTGATTTGGTTGTAGGTAGTATCTAGGTGAAATGAGGTATTTGGGTAGAATTTCCTCATTAGATGTTCTATTATATTATGTTGCATTCTTCATTTGTGGTAGACGATTGATGCTAGACTATAGACTTAAATTTTAGATGTAGAATATGGTGGCAAGAATAGTATCTAAAGATTAATGATTTCTGTTTTATAGGAATGAATTAGTAGGCTTGATGTGATTTGTGGAAGAGCCAAGGTTGATAATTGATGAAAAGTCTAAGTAGTAATTGTGAGGTATATGTGTATATAAGGACTAGTGTCAAAATAATGAATTGTGGGTGAGTCATTAAGTGGATAAGGTCGTAAGAATATAAGAATAAGTTACACCCTCCTGGTAGTATGGCGTTACTAGTTAGGCAAGATTTTATGATATGAGTTATGTGATTTATGGTCTAATTATTGGAAGGTTAAGTAGTGGAGAGTGGATTTTTATGTGAATAAAAGTGAGGTTGTGTATGCTCATGAGACTGCGTGTTGTACGTTGATAATGGTAGAGGATAGCAAAAATTAAGAGTAGAGTTCTGGAGAAGAAATACCTTTAGAGTATACTTAAAAGGGGATAGTTTAGTATTTATATGGATAAGTGTTTTACGTACCTAGTTTGTGTTCTTAAAATTTTAGTAAGGAGAAATCTGGTGAGTTGTTGTTGGGTGTTCGTTAGAGTTGAATTGAGGAAATACTGGTAGGCAATATGAGCCCTGGGTATGATTTTACAATTTTGTTAAGTTGTAAGTTAGGTGATTAGAGATGCAATGCGAGTATTCTACGGAATTGATGATAGAATGTTTAGTGTTTGGAAGCATTGATGCCCATACCCCTAATAATGTTAGTCATGAGTTTGTGACTTTGGGGGTTAGAGGAAGTTATGATTAGTGTTCCTGAATGGAAATCCGAGAAAGAATGTAGGGTCCTTGTATTAGAAATAAATGAGAGGAGTTGTATTCATGTATATAATGATATCCCTTTTGTGATAAGGAGTGTGAATGTGTACGCTCATGGGAGTGGGAATTGTAGAGTGACGGCTGTAGAGGTTAGCGAAAGTTAAGAGCTGCATTTTTTTTCTTTTTTTTCTTTTGGAAGGTAAGGCCTTCAGAGTATAGTTCTCCAGGAAGAGTTTAGAATTTAAGTATGTGGTGATGTCTCTTTTATGTTGAGAGTTGTGGCTAAAGAATTGATAAGGGGATATGTCCGTAAGTCTAGGATTGTGACTTTGATCTAAGGGGGAGATGGAGAAGTAAGTTAGTTCCTAATTTTTCTCAATACGAAAAATTGCGGAAGTAGTCATGATTTACCTAATTCTAGTAAAGCATAATCCTCCTAGAGAAGCAGTAACTTTAAGTGTAATCCTTGTCTTAGTTGTTAGTGACATAAATTTCGATGTTATGCCATATAGCTTATGATATATGCATCCATATTTCTCATTTTCGATGGTCCTAAGGAAATCATGTTGTCTTGTGTTCGTACCGAACAACTCTTTACTTATGATTGAAACGGTTGATATCTAAAGCACTTAGTTTCTATTCTATCGTATCTTAACTTCATGTCCCTCCTTAAGTAGTGCAATAAGTATGAGTGATGGTCTGATAATGTTACTTCCATTCATGATATTTATGCTCGGGTTCCTTAATGACCCTTCGTATGTTAGTATGATGGTGGTTGTGGAAGCGTAGTAGTGTGTTAGGTATGGGAGTAGATTTTCTTGAAGGTAAAAAATTTGATGTGATTCTCGAGATAAGTTTATAGGTGAAAGAGAAAAGAAAGAGATGAACCTTTGTTGTAAGAAATAGCTAAGAAGTAGAAATGTGGTGACAATCTTTATGAATGGGATCTAATTTGTTGGTTTAGTGGGGGAAATCCATGTAGTGGGTGTAGTAATGATTAGGCTTGAATGCTTTGGTTGCTGAAAACTCAAACCTATGTGCTATGTGGTTTGTACTCTCAAAAATATATCTTGAGTGTGTTTGACGGTAGTGATAAGATAAAGAAATATTCTTAAAAGGATGAAAAGTACAAGGTCCCATAGCTTACACTAGCACTTCTATTCTCTGAGTCAGACTTAAACGTAGGAGTATTATATAGTGGGACTCAAATTCTTGTGTCTAGATGTGTGATTGGGGAAGTGTAAGTTTACGAGTGTGAAGTATGCTATTTAATGTTTGGGGTGTAGATGATTAGTGCCTCTAAGTTTAAGTCTATTTGTGGTACGTTTTATGGTAGAGAATGCTTCTAATCCTATTTTCCGCGAAATCTTATTCATGATTAATACCAATATAAATCAGGTTTATGATCATAAAATAAACCCCAACCATATGTGGTGATGATAGTAATTCATAGAACTCATGTGCGAGATCATCCCTATGTAAAGTCTCATTATCCAATGTTTCGTGATTACGCGTTTCTCTATGAGTTATCATGAAGCTTGTTTGATGCCTTTACATATGTTTTCGAGGAAAAATATTTAATATGAGATAACGTTCTTTATTCTACACTCTGAGAGCTTCAAAAGGTCCCTACCCATCATTTGGGGACGAATAATCCCAAGGGGGAGATAATATAACACCCCGCATTTACGAGCTAGAAATTGAACCGTCGTTCCTATGTGTGTTATTTCCAATTCCCTGGTTTTCATTTAAATTCATGTGTCATGATCTTTATCCTAGTATATGAAGTGATTGAGGTTAAAAATGTTCATAGAAATGGCCTAAAGCAAAATTGATCTAAGAACCCTTCATTCATCCAAAATTGGATATTTGATTCTACAAGGGTCATTTTTGAACCACTATAACTTTTTGTATATGTAGAATTTAGCATAGTAAAACCCACCAAATGGTATATAATCGAATTAGCTTTCCAACGATAGCAATTTTGTGTTAATCCAATACATGAGCGAAAAGTTATGCTATTTTTCATGTGAGGCGGTAAGGGGTCGCGATAACCCCGCAGCATGAGAGCTTCTTGACCCAAATAGGGGTCACATCATGAGGCTACTTAACCCAACTAGGGGTCGCGATGTGGGGGCTATTTCCGTACAGTTTCAGCTTCTTAATAGTCATGGGGCACTTTGGTCTTTTCCCCTAAACCCAAAACGTCCAAAGAACGACTTATATCACCCAAAACCCATCCATAACCCTTACAATTCTTTCCCTAAAGGCAAAATATGCCTCATTACCTGATTCTTTCAAAAATTCAACCATGATCCTTTCCCTAAAGATCAATAACTCATCCCTAAGATCAAGAATTCCATGAAAAGGATCCAGATCTAGGTTCCATCTTTCAAATCTCGTAATCGAAGGTACGTGAGGTTTCCTAAAACTACTTGGGCATGAAAAAATTGTTCAACAACTTTTAACATTGTGAAATCATGAATTTTGAAGGGGTTTTAGAATTTATATTACAATGTTGTTTTATGAATTGTTTAAATAGATTATTGTTTTGGTCTTGATGTCTTTCCACTAAATTGATTTTAAATATTATATATATATATATGTGTGTGTGTGTGTGTGTGTGGTTAAAGTTGATAATTGAATTGAGAGAATAACTATTTACGCTCCCACTAATGTTGTAATAACTCTTGATTTATAGAATGTTATTTAGAAGCATGGTATTAATTTTCCTGACTGTTGTTGAATGATGTAAGATTGATCTTTAAATTAATGAGAGGGGTTTTGTATGTTGAATAATGTTGAATATATAATGAAAGATTGCACGGCTTGCCAAAAATACATGACCACTACACGTTTGTTGAAATGATTGAAAGAAATAATTTTACATAGTTTGATAAATGTATTGAAGATTAAATCTTCTTGAATTATTTGAAGTTGGGTGGTCTAAACCTTATATTTTGAGAGAGAAAACTGTGATATGATTTTTATGGCTCAGAAACATGAATTGCATGTCTCGATATGACGATACCAATTCAGATAATGCCATAGTAACACAGAACAGAACAAAATGTGAATTTTTTTTTCAGATTTTTAGATTTTGAAATTAGAATGATACATGTTTAGAAAAGGCTAAAAATAGGAATAAAGAGATGTTAAGTGGTTATCCGAAAAAGGCACGAGTCTAGAAAACTCGTTGCCCGTAATTGTGTTTTGCCGATACGGAATTATTATGTCCCCTAGAGGGATTATACACTGGCTTAGTTCCCTATGGTGTATCAGAATCAGAAACTCCAACTCTTGCGGCAAACTTGAGTTAGGGGCTTGGCCGTCGAGTTAAGGGAGTACTCCATATAGCCCGTAGGGTTGTAGAATTATTGGGTGGACCACCTAACTCAGAAGTAATACAAAGATTAGAACTGCATTAACAAGAATATTTTATGAATATCTAATAATTGCCTATGTGTTTTAAACTTTGTCATGCAAGATATTTTCATGACTTGCTCTCATCTATTTTATAAATATAAATTCATTATTTTATATTTCTCTGCGTACCAGTACAATTATATTGACCCCCTACCTTTAAGGGTCTGAGGCTTAGTCTTGAAGTCCTGCTAAGCCATAGACTTATTCCGACAGAAGAGAAGTGTGTGCAGGTGGTGAGCCTTCTTTATTTTGGAAGGCCTATTTCTTATAAGTTAGTTGTTATTTAATTTGGTTTAGGTCCACTGGGAAAGATGTTACGTCCACTGGGAAAGATGTTGTTTCAATGTTGAAAAACTTATTTTTTTATATTGTCGAACAGATTTCAGATTTATGACCATGATTCCATTTATTATAATTCTACATTATTTATTTATTTTACAAGTATTGCTCATGATTACTTGATATAGAAGGGCGCTCGGTCCTCCATTGTTCGGGATACTCGTCATGGCTAGGACCCCAGCTCAGGTTTTGACAAACTTGGTATTAGAGCACGGTTCATGGTCCCAAGGTGGTTGCAAAATTGCATTGAGTAGAGTTTTATTTATGGGTGTGTAGCGTGCCACACTTATAGAAAGGAGGCTACAAGGTATTTAGTAAAGTTTCTCTTTCGTCATGTTCTAGTTCGTGCTATGGAGTCAGAGTATTCCTTTTTCATACTCTAGTTTATGCTATAGTGTTGTCCATACGAAAGAAAAGTTATCCCAATTCTTTCCTTGCTCTTATGTTCTTAGATATGTCTCATTGTTTAGGTGATTCAAGTGCAGAAGCTTAGAATCCAAATGATGTGGTCCTTTTCTGATTGAGTCATAAAAAATTATAAAATTTTGCAAGTACTTGAGAAGAATCCGTTAGTGCTTCAAAGTGTATTAATTCTAGTGCAAACTTTGATTAATATAAAATCGTACTTTTTAGACTAAGGTATTAAGTGTGTTCAGTCCTTTTCAAAATTTATGTTATAGATGTCATGCATAAAGGGACGGATGTGAAGCAGAATGTTGGAACTGTATTTCCACCCGAGTAGTAGTATAAGTTAAAGTTTCAGTGTCATAACCCAGTGGTAATGAGATTGGACCAAGAAGTTGGTGATATGAAGTCACAAGGTTAGAAGTCAGAGTGAGGGTGACTTTTGTGTGAATAAGTATTTTAGTTGTATAACCATTGATTGAGGGATAATTTGTCATTTAATAGTGATAGTCTAATATAGTAGTAATATTTGTAGATTGTATGGTATTCGATAGAGGAAGTGTTTGGCTGTGATTATTATCTATTCAAAAATAGGGAAGGATCTCAGAGTGGATAGTTATGGTGGTTATAGAAATCCCTTGTAGGTTGTGAACGAAAATGTTTAGATTTGCCAATAAGTTATAAGTGTAGACCCATTGTTGTTTATGGAATTAGAAGGTAGTCTTAATGTATGCTTGGGTAAGTAAGTATGATATGAAAAAGTAAAATATGTAGATAAGATTGTATGGGGTTATAATATAAGATTAAGGTTGACCATGTCTATTATGTGACCTTACCCCCCCCCCCCTCTTGACCTTCGTTTCTTTAGTAGTTGTAAACTAGTACTACCTGTGAGAAAATATGTAGTAGATTTGAGGTGTAGTAGTAATGTTATAGAGGTGATTTGGTTGTAGGTAGTATCTAGGTGAAATAAGGTATTTGGGTAGAATTTCCCTATTTGATGGACAAGTATATTATGTTGAATTCTTCATTGGTGATAGATGATTGATGCTAACTATAGGCTTAAAATTTAGATGTAGAATGTAGTGGTAAGAATAGTAGCTTATGATTAATGATGTATGTTTTATGGGAATGAATTAGTAAGCTTGATGTGATTTGTGGAAGAGCCTAGGTTGATAATTGATGAAATGTCTAAGTGTAATTGTGACGTGTATGTGTATATGAGGACTAGTGTAAAAATGATGAATTGTGGGTGAGTCATTAAGTGGATAAAGGTGTAAGTATATAAGAATAAGTTGCACCCCCTTGGTAGTATGGTGTTACTCATTAGGTATGATTTTATGATATGAGTTATGTGATTAATGGTTTAATTGTTATAAGGTTAAGTAGTAGAGAGTGGATTTTTATATGATAAAGAGTGAGGTTGTGTATGCTCATGAGACTGCATGTTGTATGTTGATAACGGTAGAGGATAGCAAAAATTAAGAGTAGCATTCTGGAGAAGCAATGCCTTTAGAGAATACTTAAAAAGGGAAAGTTTAGTATTTATGTGGATAAGTGTTTTACGTACCTAATTTGTGTTCTTAAAATTGTAGTATGGAGAAGTCTGGTGAGTTGTTGTTGGGTGTTCATTAGAATTGAATTAAGGAAATAGTGGTAGGCAATATGAGCCCTGGGTATGATTTTACAAATTTCGTTAAGTTGTAAGTTAGGTGATTAGAGATACAATACGAGTATTCTACGGAGTTGAAGATAGAGTGTTTAGTGTTTGGAAGCGTGGATGCTCATGCCCATAATAATATTAGTCATAAGTTTGTGACTTTGGGGGTTAGTGGAACTTTTGATTAATGTTCCTGAATGGATGACCCAGAAAGAATTTAGTATCCTTGTAGTACAAAAAAATGAGAGGAGTTGTATACACATATATATTGATATCCTTTTTGTGATAAGGAGCTTGAATGCGTATGCTCATGAGAGTGGGAGTTAAAGAGTGATGGCTATAGAGGTTAGCTAAAGTTAAGAGCTGCATTTTTTTTCGTTTTTATCAGAAGACAAGGCCTTCAGATTATAGTTCTCTAGGGATAGTTTAGAATTTAAGTATGTGGTGATGTCTCTTTTATGTTGAGTGTTATGGCTATTGAATTGGTAAGGGGATATGTCCGTAAGTCTAGGATTATGACTTTGATCTAAGGGGGAGATAGAGAAATAAGTTAGTTCCTGAATTTTTCTCAATGCGACAAGTTATGGAAAGGAGTCATGATGAACCTAATTCTACTCAAGCATAATCCTCCTACTTCAATTTAGGAGAGTATCCTGCTAATGTCTTACGTCTTCTATTCATATATCTCCTATGCCTAAAGTTTGAACTCTCTATGTAACTCATGTCATGTTCCGACCTCAAAACAAGAAGTAATAATATCCCTCAGTGATCTAATATTTCAAGTATCCGAGCCATATGTTATGTTTCTCATGATCCAAATCTATGTCTCACAGCATGTTTAGTCCTAAGAAAATATGTTTCTATATGTTACGGAATCATCTTATGTCGAAATTAGCCAAAGTGATAGAATTTATGCTAACTCATGGAAAAAATCCAGCTCTTTGAATGAGAAGCAATCACTTTAGTGAAATCCTTGTCTTAGTTGTTAATGACATAAATTTCGGCATTATGCCATATAAATCATGATATATGCATCCATAGTTCTCATTTTGGTCGTTCCTAAGGAAATCATGTTGTGGTGTCTTCGTGCCAAACGACTCTTTCCTTAGGATCCAAACGATTGATATCTGAAGCACTCCGTGTCTTTTTTATCGTATATTCACTTCATGTCCCTCCTCAAGTTGTGCAATAAGTAAGAGTGATGGTCTGATAATGTTACTTCTATTCATGATGTTTATGCTCGGGTTCCTTAATAACCCTCTGTATGTTAGTATGATGGTGGTTGTGAAAGCATAGTAGTTTGTTAGGTATGGGAGTAGATGTTCTAGAAGGTGAATAATTTGATGTGATTCTCGAGCTGAGGTTATAGGGGAAAGAGAAAAGAAAGAGATGAACCTTTGTAGTGGGGGAAATCCATGTAGTGGCTATAGTAATTATTAGGCTTGAATGTTTTGGTTGCTGAAAATGCAAACCTATGTGCTATGTGGTTGGTACTCTCTAAAATAGTGTGTATGACGGTAGAGATAAGATGAAGAAATATTCTTAAAGGGATGTAAAGTATAGGGTCCTGTAACTAAAACTAGCACTTCTATTCTCTGAGTTAGACTTCAACATAGAAGTATTATACAGTGGGACTCAAATTCTTGTGGCTAGATGCGTGATTGGGGAATTGCAAGTTTGCGAGTGTGAAATATGCTATTTAATGTTTGGGATGTAGATAATTAGTGCCTCTAAGTTTGTCTATTTATGGTACTTTGTAAGGTAGAGAATGCTTCTAATCCTATTTTCCACGAAATCTTATTCATGATTAGTACCAATATAAATTAGATCTATGATCATCATATAAATCCCTACCATATGTGGTGATGATAATGATTCTTAGAGCTTATGTGCAAGATCATCCCTATGTAAAGTCTCATTATCCTACATTTCGTGATTACGCGTTTCTCTATGGTTTATCATGAAGCTTATTGGATGCCTTTCCATTTTTTGTCAAGGAAAAATGTTCAATATGAGACTATGTTCTTTATTCTACAGTCTTAGAGCTTCAAAAGGTCCCTACCCATCATTCGGGGACGAATGATCCTAAGGGGGAGATAATGTAGCACCCCATATTTTTGAGCTAGAAATGGAACCGTCATTTCTACGTATGTTAGCTCCAATTCCCAGGTTTTTATTTAAATTCATGTGTCATGATCTTTCTCCTAGTATATGAAGTGATTATGAGGTGAGAAATGATCATAAAAATCGCCTAAATAAAAATTGAGCTAAGAACCCTTCATTCATCCAAAATTGGATATTCGATTCTACAATAGTTACCTTTGAATGAGTATAACTTTTTGTATACGTAGAATTTGGAAGATTTAAACTGACCAAATTATAGATAATCGAATTAACTTTTCAACGATACCAATTTTACCTTAATCCAATCCTTGAGCGAAAAGTTATGCCATTTTTTGTCTCAAGCGGTAAGGGATCGCGATATCCCCGCAACACAAGGGCTACTTTACCCAAATAGGGGTCATGTCATGAGGGCTACTTAACCAAACTAGGGGTCACGATGTGGGGGCTATTCCCGCGCAGTTTCAGCTTTTTAAGGGCTATGGGGAACTTTGGTCTTTTCGCCTAAACCCAAAACATCCAAAGAACGATTTATATCATCCAAAACCCGTCCATAACCCTTAAAATTCATTCCCCAAAGGCATAATATGCCTTATTACCCAATTCCTCTCAAAAATTCAACCGTAATCCCTTCCCCCAAGATCAAGAACTCATCCCTAAAATCAAGAATTGCAAGAAAAGGATCTAGATCTAGGTTCCATCTTTCAAAGCTCGCCATCTGAGGTACGTGGGGTGTTCCTAAAACTACGTGGGCATAAAGAAATTGTTCAACAACTTTTAACATTGTGAAATCATGAATTTTGAATGGGTTTTAGAATTTATATTACAATGTTGCTTTATGAATTCTTTAATAACATTATTATCCTGGTCTTGAGGCCTTTCCTCCAAATTGATTTGAAATCTTATATATATATATATATATATATATATATATATATGTATATATATATATATATATGTGGTTAAAGTTGATAATTGAATTGAGTGCATAACTATTTATGCTCCCTCTCATGTTGTAATACCTCTTGATTTTTAGAATGTTATTTAGAAGTATGGTATTAATGTTCGTGAGTATTGTTGAATGATGTAAGATTGATCTTTAAATTGATGAGAGGGGTTTTGCATGTTGATAAATGTTAAATATATAATGAAAGATTGCATGGTTTGCCAAAAATACATTACCACCACATGTCTGTTGAAATGATTGAAAGAAATGATTTTACATAGTTTGATAAATGTATTGAAGAATGAATCTTCTCTAATTATTTGAAGTTGGGTGGTCTAAACATATGTTTCGAGATAGATAACTGTGATATGATTTTCAGGCTCAGAAACATGACTTTGAAATCTTATATATATATATATATATATATATATGTGGTTAAAGTTGATAATTGAATTGAGTGCATAACTATTTATGCTCCCTCTCATGTTGTAATACCTCTTGATTTTTAGAATGTTATTTAGAAGTATGGTATTAATGTTCGTGAGTATTGTTGAATGATGTAAGATTGATCTTTAAATTGATGAGAGGGGTTTTGCATGTTGATAAATGTTAAATATATAATGAAAGATTGCATGGTTTGCCAAAAATACATTACCACCACATGTCTGTTGAAATGATTGAAAGGAATGATTTTACATAGTTTGATAAATGTATTGAAGAATGAATCTTCTCTAATTTTTTGAAGTTGGGTGGTCTAAGCATATGTTTCGAGATAGATAACTGTGATATGATTTTCAGGCTCAGAAACATGACTTGAAAGTCTTGGTATGACAATACCAATTCAGATAATGCCATAGTAACAAAGAACAGAACACAATGTGGATTTTCTTTTAGATTTTCAGATTTTGAACTTAGACTGATACATGCTCAAAAAAGGATAAAAATAGGCATAAAGAGATGTTAGATGGTTACCCGACGAAGGCAAGAGTCCAAAAAATTCGTTTCCCGAAATCGTGTTTTGCCGAAAAGGGATTATTTTTCCCCTAGAGGGATTTTACGCTGGCCTAGTGACCTATGGCGTATCAGAATCAGAAACTCCAACTCTTGTAGAAAACTTTGGTTGTAGGCTTGGCCGCTGAGTTAAGGGCGGACTCCATATAGCCCATGGGGTTGTAGAATTATAGGGTGGACCACCTAACTCAGACGTAATACAAAGATCAGAACTGCATTGACAAGAATGTTTTATGAATATCAAAGAATTTCCCATGTGTTTTAAACTATATAATGCATGATGTTTTTGTGGCTCTCTCATCTATTTTATATATATAAATGCATTATTTTTTATTTCTCTACATACTATTACAATTGTATTAACCCTCTATCTTTCAGGGTCTGAGGCTCAGTCTAGAGGTCCTGCTAAGCCATAGACTTATTCCGACAGAAGAGAAGTGTGTCCAGTTGGCGAGCCTTTTTTATTCTAGAAGGCCTATTTCTTTTCAGTTAGTTGTTATTTAATTTGGTTTAGGTCCACTGGTGGACTTGTCCAAGATTCAGACAAGTTATTGATGTCTTATGTAGTACAGATTTCGCAGACTGAGAAAGATGTGGTTTAGATGTTAAAAAATTTATTTTTCCATATTGTCGAATAGATTTCAGATTTATGACCTTGATTCCATTTACTATAATTCTACATCTTTTATTTATTATTCAAGTTTTGTGGATGATTACCAGATGTAGAAGTGCGCTCAGGCCTCCATGGTTCAGGATGCTCGTCACGGCTAGGGCCCTGGCTCGGGTCGTAACACTCTCCTGTATTTCATGAAGAGCTTCGATTGGAAGCCGTTTGATGTTGCTTATCTCATCCTTCAACTGTAACATTCTGGATGGCGGAAAAATCCTTTCTAGGAAAGATCATTTCAACTGCCTCCAGTTTTTATAGAATCAAGAGTCAACCCATTTAACCACAGTGTTTCCTCCCCAAACAAAGACAAAGAAAATAGTCTCATACGGATTGCATTCTGCCCTACTCCTGGATTATCAAAAGATTTGTAAATAGTGATGAAGTTTACTAGATGCATATTTAGATCATCACCCGGAAGTCCACCAAACAACCCTTTAAGATGAAACAATTGAATCATGATGCTTTTAATGTTAAACTTAGCTCCACGTGCCAAAGGCAGAGGGATAATAGCTCCAGTAGCACCTGCTCCATCCATATCATCCTCATCCTCATCCTCGTCAAGATCAAATTGCACAGCTTCGCGGTCTGGTCTACCTCTGAATTGGCAATTTTTATTCACAGATACCAATATACCCTATGCACGTCTCCTGTTAGCTGGTTCAATCAAATCATCATCCCCTAGGTTCTCATTATTGGGATTAGGGACCCGACCTAGTTTATTTATATTTTGTTGATTTAACTGAGCATTAGCCAAAGCAGCTAATCTTTCTACTTCTTGTTGGTCTTCCATTCTCCCAATAAGATGAGGTTCAGGGTTAAGAAGTAATAATGGTTCTCCTAAACTACTAGTTCTTGGCATATACAACCAGATATCCTGCAAATATATAAAACAACAAATAAAAGTAAAATTGGGAAACTAAACGAAGAGTCAATTACCATAGATATACTCAATTGACAACTGTATTCCCCGGCAATGACGCCAAAATTTGATACGCCTAAATTATACCTCTTTTATGAGAGAGTAAGTGGTTCTTGTGAAATATATAACCAACTAGGTTGGGGTCGAATCCCACAGGGAATATGGTGTTAATTTAAGTTTATTTGTGATTAAACCGACTAATAGGTTTCCTTTATGTGGGGAGTTTTGGTCAATCAAACAATTGTTAACATTTTAACTTGCTTTAGAAACTCAAAGCTAGAATTTCAGTATTTCAAATCAATGATATAGAGAAACTAGAGTTGTGACCACTATGATTATTAATCCTCATTGAATAATAGTTATAGCATTGGATTCTCGTGACTTGTGGAAAACACCAAATTATCATTATTGACTACCCATCTAAGTGTTTGTCAAACTACCTAGATGTTGAGTTTCCTAATTCTCTCGAACTTAGGTAAATCTTCTATTCACATTTATTTTATCTCGGGATGATTAATCTTGTTACAGCATTAATCATTAGATGGAAAACTAACCTTTCCAAATCCTCATTGATAATTCGCTACCTTTAGTTGATTTCTCAATTTAATGAAACAAACATAACTCTATATCTATTTTTTGCAACCAATAGAAAGCATTCGTTGCAATGGAACTACCAAGATGTTACCACAATCGCTCGAACCTTATCCAACTATTAAATCAATATAGGAGTAATCATAGATCTCACAGCTCTAGTTGTGGGTTTTATTTCCACATGAAATAGAAAGAGATAACAACAATTGACTCCATAATTCAAAGCAATTAAAATTACAAAAGATGTAATCAAAGGTTTATTTTCTTCCAAGTTCAATCAGGATTTCCCAAAACTAAGTCAATGATTCAAAAATTGAATTCAAAATTAAGAGACCCAAAGAGATGTAAACTAGGCTTTGGAATAAGTTCCAAGATGATAATGAAAGCCTAAAAGCTACTACTTATATCTGTATCTTTCTAATTTGGAATTTAAAAATCCATATTTTTTGCCCCTTAGGTGACGACCTGGTCTAACAGCTTATCAAAGAGTTGATGACTTATCAGAACATGTCGTCAACTCCTCTATCAAATTTATGTTCACTGCTTATAGGTGACGACCTGGGATGACAGCTTAACAAGAAGTTGACGACTTATCATGTCAAGTCATCAGCTCTTCACTTTAATTCTCACATATTGTTTTCAGCTAATGATTTCTTCTGACACCTTATCACCAAGTTGACAACTTATCAGATAAGTCGTCAACTACAATCTTCGTATCCACTCTATCAAAATTTGTAATTCTTGTCTTATTCATTGTAGGTTTCCATGCATTTTGACTTTCCTACAAAATCACATGAAATACAATAAATAAACAACAATAGTTACTTAAGAACGTAAAACTATTTTGAGTTAAAAGTCTTAAATATCCTAACAGAAGGCTAGCACATTACATAGGAGAGCATAGTTAAAGATGGGTCTGAATAAAGGTGTTGATGAAAAGAAAAGAAATTAAGGTTGGGTGTGGTAGAAAAGTATGTAAATAAAAGAAAGATAAATAACAAAAGTAATAACTAGAGAAAACCACACCCAATTTGAATAGAAATGAAGAAAAAAGGGAGAGTAAAAAAAGCTTGGTTAAGTAGTGGAGCCAAAAATATAAGTGTAGTGTCAAGTAGGGTGAGTCCCTATTTCCTATATGTACCATACCTTCCTACAAAGCTATATTTACTATCCAAGAAAAGTCCTATTGTGATCCCAATCCAAGTGTTCAAAAAAACTAAGGATTAGAAACTAAGGGCAAGGCTATGGTATTTCATGCACATTGTTTGAACTTCTATGTCAGCGTAAGTGTCTCTATATAGTTCCTATATTGATATGCATTATGATACTATGAGAGTTAAGACTTCCTTATTGGTAAGGGTACATGGGTTGCATTGTTAACTACCTATTTGTTCGAGTAATATCAATTGCATTCATGCTTGGTTGTTGGTTTCTAATCTAATGCCATCATTTGTTTCCTTTGTAGTCATGTTATTGTGCTACATGTATGCACACAGTGGTTTTTAAAGAGTCATGCATAAGAAGGGTTGAAAGTTGAACTAAAATGAATCAATTGACTGCCATAGTTGCCTTAGGTTTCTTTTACTTACACATCGTGTTTGTTTATTGTGTGCTAGTTGCTTGAGGGCATGCAAAACATTCTAAGTTAAGGGCGTTGATGTTCCATGGTTTCATACAACTTTTTATACTTAAAACTAGTATACGTAGGAACTTAGATATTCTTATTGGATATGATGTGCATTTGTGTTGATTTCGAAGGAAAATAGGGTACGATGGAAAGACTGAGAAAAAAAGATGAAGAGTTGTTGAAGTGGTAACCCATGATTCAATCTATGACTCATGGGTAGTGCCTACGGATCATGAGTAGCAATAATAAATTGAGTTCTGAGGATGTGATGTTGAGTCTGATTTCTAAAAGGCTACGTATGACTCATAGGTTCAACGCATACCTCGTGGATTGTAGACATGAATTGAGATACTAAAAGGCTAATTTATGCTCTAAGTTCCACGACTTGAAGGCACGACTCAGGGTAGCACTCACGACCCAACCCACAAGTCGTGAATTGATGCCAACCCTTATTTCCTAAATTATTTATAATTAGTTTTATTTTGTATCTATAAATACTCCTTTGATGTTTTGTTATTCAGTTACACACTGTATATATCTTCTTACTTTATTTTGAGTTTTGAGATTCATTATTGATCTTGGAATTATTATTCTTGGTTTTTAGGGTTTAGAATTGATTTGATATTTTTGGTTTCATCTTATTATTTGTACTTTTAACATTACGCTTTTATCTATGGAATCTTCATTTGATCTTGCAACCATGAGTAGCTTAACTCCATAACTAAGTGTAATACCTCATACTAATTTTAGCTCAATTCAGCTCTTGGTTTCATACTTAAGGAGCTTAAGGCTTGAAATTTTCACCAAGTGTTGGGGACTTAGAAATTTTCAAGACCCCTAAACTTTAAGGATTTTCACTTTTGCGTTTCCAACCCTGAGACATTAGTTTTTGAGTTAGTTCACGTTTGGGGATGTAATACATATGTTTCGAGGGAGTTTTGGATTTTTCAGACAAGGTTTGGGCCATATTTAGATCACAAATCCATCAAGTCACCGCGATAGCGCCGTGCCGTAGTGCTTTTCCTGTTGGCGCATGTACCACATTATAGTGAGGGTGTTATGCCCAGTTCTTGATTTATAATTTGAATGCATATGTCATGATCTTTATCCTAGTGTGTGAAGTCCTTATGAGGTGAAACATATTCATAGCATTCACTTAGAGCAAAGTTGAGTTAAGAGCCTTTGATTCGTCAAAAGTTTGGTGTTCGATCCTACTAGGGTCAACTTTGAATGTGTATAACTTTTGACATTTATGGAAATTTTCAGTCAAGACCTACCAATTTGTATAAAATTGAATTGGCTTTCCAACGATACTAATTTTTCCTTAATTCAATACCTGAGCAAAAAGTTATGATCATTTTTGTCAGAACCAGTAAGCCACCTTAATAAGACTACATCGCGGTGACCCTTTAAACCATAGTTCAGTTGTAAAATTAATTGCCTGAGGGACAATTAAGTCTTTTATCCTCAACCCAATCATTTATAACACCATTTGGGGCATATTTTAGGTCATTATTGGCCTTCTTCTCCAACTTTTCTCTCAAGAAAACCCTCCCCTTTCCCCAAGAACAAACACAATTCCTTTTTACCCAAGAAATCAAGAATCGAAGTTCCCACAAGTTCAAAAATCTTCAAGAAATATTCAAAAATGGTGTTTCTTTCCCAAATTAAGAAGTTTAAGGTATCTGGGAGTTCATCCATTGGTCCCCTTTCACCATGGAGCCCAAAAGCTTTTCTTTAATTAAAGATATGAACTTTTCCTTTTGTTTATGAAGTATCATATGTTCAATATGAATATAAATCATGAATTCCTTCATAATTTGACTAAATTTATGTCCAAGGATGTTTTCATGAAAAGTTAGGTTATCTCATGCTGTAAGTTTCGCTTCCCATGACGTATCTAATTGAATTTCATGTTATAATATCGAATTATGAAATTTTTCATGTCTATAAGTGTTTCCAAGTGAATTAATTTATTTATGCTTTGAGATGCAAGTTTCCATGTCCTATTCATTGATTTAATGTTAAATCCCCAACTTATGGATGTAGTCATGCACTCTTGTTGTTTTCACATGTATATCATATTCCCATGTTCAAGTTCATGACTCTCATGTGTTTGATGAAATACCTAAATGTTGGGTTTTGAGCAATGATCCCTTACTATGGTTTTTAAAGTTTTATATGTCATCATTGTAATTCCATTCAATGTTGGTGGATTATGAACACCCAATACTTAATTTTTTACATAATTTTTGTATCTTTAAAAAGATTTCAAAATTACCATGAGCATTATCATTCAGTCAGTTATTATGATCAATTGTTTGTTCAGTTAAGCTTAGTTCAGTCCATTAATCAGTATAAGTTTAGTCAGGAGTAGGATTTAGCACTAAGCAAACCTAGGGGTGGGGGATCACCCGCTAGCTAGGACTGGATCCTTAGACGTAGTCCCTTAGTTCATAAACTACGTATCCAGCATAGGATTATGAGATGTCACCTTCCAGTTTAGGACTGACATTCTCTTAGGGGTCACCAACCAGTTAGGACTGACTCTCTAGTCCTTTGGGACACTAGTTGAGTGGATCCACACATCCATGTGTTGTGCCTGTGGCATGGTACTGACACCCTTCCAACTGAATTTATAGGTTGGACCCCGATTAGCTCAAGTTAGGTTATGTTGGTTAGATAATACCTCCCACAGTATCAGTGTAGTATTCAGTCCAGAAATTAGTTCAGGTTTGCTTGACCAAAGCATACAGATTACCAGTCATTCAGTTATCAGATTTTAGTATTTTAGTTTAGAGATTATTTTAGAAATGTATATACATGCTTGGTCTTGAATTCTTAGAAATCACAATTTTCATGCATTCATGCTCAATATATTTGTATATTCTGACCCTTGAGTTATGTCAGTTTCCACCCTATAGTTTTAGACTTAGTATTCGTACAGTACCCATGTTTTACAGTTTTTCAGCTTCAGTTCTACTTATATTATAAAAGTAAAGTTTTAAGAAACTAAGTGTAGTAATTCACCAGCTTATCAGATTATATTTGTTATACATGTTTTAAGACACTTCAACTTTCATTTTATTTCAGTCTCTTGGTGAGTCTACTTATACTTAGTTTTACTTATTGCATTCAACCCCGCTTACTCAGTACATTACAGAAGTAATGATCCACATATACGTTTGTATGGCTACCTTATTTCATAATGTAGGTACCAGTTATAGCCCACATATCATGATCACACAGTTGCACATTCCAGTCAACAGGTGATGAGTTCTCCTACTTCGGGGACTTTAGTCAGATATTATTCATGTACTTTAATTTATTACTTATATGTATTGATTAGTGGTAGATGGATTCATGTACCAGCTATCTATAGTTAGTAAAGTAGAGGCTTCATAGATGTCAATCAGAGTCAGTCATATAACTTTAGTTCTATCTTCAGTTTTACCAAATTATAAATTATATCAGTATTATAATTCTTCCCAAATTTTCTCATGATTATATTTTTGCACAGCACAACCAGTTATTTTAAATCAATTGCTTAATAGTATGTTAGTTCATGGGTTAGCTTGGGTTCACTTGTGGTTCCTACCACTGTGTTACGACTAAGGGGTAGTATCGGGTTATGAATGGGGGTAGTATTGGTGTCCTTGAATGCATTGGTATTGGTATTTCCATTGGTTTTATTGCTTTCTTGATGGGTGCACATGTTATGAACTCGCCTTTATTTGATACTCACTTTAGAGAGAGGTAGGGATTAGTAAAAGGATATAACAAATGTAATTTGAAGCTATCTACCTTCATCTAATTAACTTGAGTCATTACTGGAATAGTTAATCTGAGATCATAAAATATGGGTTACTAATGTGATGCTATAAGACCAATAAAATATGAGTGAAATACACCCAAACCAAGGTCAAGATATGGTTAGGTGATACATAATTTATTAGATTTTGCATGCAAGGCATCAAGATAGTTTAACAAGCACGAACAGTCTATGGAGTTTTGAAGTCATGGGGAACACAGTCTTAGTGTTTGTCTTATATTGACCACAACCTGTTACTGTTACTCAAATTATTTTGAAACCCTTTTTTTTATTTCCATAATTTTCAATTACGTCAAAAGATCATGATAGATTTTTAGCCTATTACCTATTAGTTCGACCCCAACCTAGTTGGATTCTAATTTGATTCAGCAACCGCTTTATAATTTCATGGAGGTGTAATTTGGACGACATCAAGGACTAGAATCAGTATTTTTTTATTAGTTTATTTTAGTTTCAGACAGTTAGAGTTAGTTGAGTCCAAGAAACTCATCTTATATAGAGGTTTTTTAACAATCATGAAGATTATGTTTTCAGATTTATGGGTTGTTCAAATATTTTCACTTAGGGCTTATTTTCCCAACATATTATTTAGATTTATTATTTACAAAATAGTGGTGTTTAGTTATTTTTAGCATTCTTAGTGTCATGTTAGGACATGGGTAGCTTGGGGTCAGTTGTGACTCTAAGCATCGTATTATGACTAGAGATAAGTCTCAAGTCATGATAGTGATGCTAATAGACTATGAAGAGGGGTTTATATTGTGAAGTATTAAAGGAAATGGATATGTACACCAATGTGATTGTAAGTTATAGGGAGATAACATAGAGTCTAGGGAATGTTAAGACTAGTATCCCTGAAAAGGATGTCCTAGCAAGAAGTTAGTGTCTTCCTATTATAGTTTATTAGGGTGATTTTAGTGCTTACCTGTACAGTGATCATATTAATCGAATAATAGGATAAGTCCACATGTCTAGGATAACAACCTATAAGCTAAGGAGGAGATGATGAACTAAGGTAAATCTTAAATTCCTCATGGTGGTGAGTTTAGGAAAATTCATGATACGATCCATTCTTATTCTCAAAAATTCCGCGTACTTCAGCTAAAGAGGACATTCTATAATTGTCTTACATATTCAACTCATGTCTATGAGGGTCTGAGTTCTTTATACATGGCTATGCTCTGACTGTTAAACTAGAAGCAATAATATCTCTCGATAATCTAATTTTTTTCTAAGATTCCAGGTTTTTAAGCCCAATGTTACAATGCTAATGATCCATAAATCTATGTCCTACATTATGCCTACTTCTAACAACTTATGTTGCATTATGTTTATGAGAAACAAAGTATTTCATGCCTATTGCACCATATCTTACTTCCCAAGCCCCATCTTGAGTAAAACAACAAATATGAGTCATAACTGAGTAGCCTCACACCTATTTCTAAATATCATACTCTAGTCCCTCAGTGACCTTCCTTATGTTATGATTATGAAAACATTTATGGAAGTGGAGTAATGATTTAGATAAGATATTAGATATTCCTTGACATTAAAATTATAGTGTGATAGCTTGGGCTAAGGTAATAAATGAAGACGGGAGGGTGAGATGAACTTTCGTTATGCAAAATAATTACAAAGGGGATATATGGTGTAAATCTTTATAAAAGCGATTGAAGTTGCTGATTTTAGATTTAGAAATCCATAAAGGGGGTGTAGTAATGATAGGCTTAAATATTGTGATTGATAAGTATGCAGGAAATTGTTTTATATAGTTAGCACTCCATGATTAGAACTTGATGTTGTTTTATTATAGTGATAACATGGAGTATTATTATTTGAGGGATATAGAGTATAGAGTCCCATAACTTAGGATATCACAATCGTACTATGTGTAGCACCTTTTAATTTTGGGTTATGCTTGTACATAGAACCACTATGCAGTTAGACTCAGACAATAGTATATATATGTGTGTGTTCATGTGGTATTTAATTAATTTGGAAAGGGTAAATTATGGTACTTAGTAGAGAAAGCATAGTTGAGAAGTATTACTAAGTTTAAGTTCAACTAGCCACATCATTTAAGGATGGGATATTTCTGTTCCTATGTGCAGCAAAACATTTTTACATGTCATGTATCAATCATAATCCTTGCTCATAATTTCCAAAACATACATTATTATGATCAGGTTCTATATGAATCATGTCCTATATTATGTCCATGCCACGTCTTATGTATCTCATGATTTGTGTTTATATGATTTTCTTGATGAATTCACAAATACTCTTCTGATGTAAATAAGTTAAAACATGAATTTTTGATGTAAATTTTCAGTATTATGTTGTGCTTATAGAACTTCAATAAGTCCCTAGCCATCATTCAAGGACAAATGATTCCAAGGGGAATATATTATAACCCCAAACATTAGATTAGGATTTGAATCATTCTTTGTATGTGTATGGACCCCAACTTTATGGTTCCAAAGTAAATATAAGCATTAAGATCAATTTCCTACTTTGGTGATGCTTTTGATATGAATCATGACATCTAACGTAAAGTTGAATCAAAATCTCTTTGATTAATTAAGTTTTAGTATACTTTCTTATATGGTTCATTTTCAACTGAAAATTTCTCCTAGAATATAGAAGAGTTACAAGGCTCATTACCTATCAAATTAAAGGTTTTGAGTCTTTACTAATGCCACAATCTTTTCATCAATCAGAATCTAGAGAGAAAACCTATGGATTTTCTAGTGAGAATTTGCAATAGTTGTGTGTCACGAATCTTGGTCTCCACGATATCACCGTGTCACAGAGTTGCATCTCCATGGTAAGGGTATTCCATGGAGGTGGTGTCAAGCAAAGATTTCTATAATTTTCTTATGTATTTTTAAGGGTCTTTTGGTCTTTTCTTTACCCAAAACCATCTCACATCTATACAAAATATTCCCAAATCCTCAAGTAACAAACCCTCAACCAAAATATGTTACTCTCCTTATCAAAGGTTTCAAGAATAACAAACACATAGGATTCAAAGCTTGAGGTTCTTCAGTAAGCTTTCTCACTAGATTCTTCATCAAAAGGTATGTAGAATGACTCTATTTCAATCTAATTCAAATAGTATGTTTTCCTAACCCTTATTTATGCCTAAATCCTGAATTTAAAATAAGGTTGGGAAGTGTTTCAGGATTTTTTGTCATTCTTGTTCCTAAAGTATGTAGAACAACCCTTTTGAATAATTTTGAATCAATGGTTTATAAATCCTTATGCACATATGTATTTTGAATACTGATTTATCGTTGCAAATTATATTATGAAATTATGAGAGAATGCTTGAACTTGCAAACCTCTTTTTTTGAAATTAGTTTTGGTTATTCGATGAATTAAATTGAAAGAGTCCACTTTAACTACGAGAGTTCCCTTTTATTCCATGGTGTATAAGATAACATTTTTGGGTCAAAATCCTTATTATTTGATAAGCTTCTTAATTTACTATATGATGAAATGAAATGAATTGACCCGCGCAGAATTTTTTATATAAGATTTTGAGAAAATTATGGCACCTAGATAATCAATGGTTTTCATAAAGGATTTGAATGATTTTGAAATAGAGTTGTATATGATATGATTTTGAAATAGATTTGTATATGATCCTTAAAGATCATTTATATTCAACCTTTTTATGACAGGGCTAAAGAGATGATACATGATGACATATTTGACTTGCAAGTCATGGTATGACTATACCAATTAAATGAATGCTTCAAATATTTTGAAATGTTTTTCCAAGGAATGATATATGATTGAAAAGGATAAAATATAGGCTTAAAGAGAACTTGATGGTTCTCCAAGAAGGTATAAGTCCAAAAGACTCAGTACTGAATATAGTGTTATGCTGATATTGGAATGGCTTTGTCCTGAAATATGGATAACCATACTGTATGTTTGATTTGTGTAGTTAAATATAGGATAGAAGATAAAGGGATATGATATGCTTCAATCTTTCTGCAAACATGGATTAGGGCCTCAACCGATGAGTAATTTTTGGACCCACATAGCATGTGGTACATAGAAAAGTCAGCAGTACCATCTATTTTAGAACAAACAAAAATAAATGTGCTTATGTTTTAGTTTCACTTTATTTATATCTTCTTATTCCATGAATTCTACTTTCAATATTATTTTATATAAAGCTCATATTACTATCTTTCTGTTCTACATACCAATACATTCTATGTATTTAGCATCTCTGGATGCTACATTTCATGATGTAGGATCGAAGACACACTCTCATAGTTCTTTATAGAATTAGAATTCATTCGAAATAGCTTCAGCAATGGTGAGCCCTCCATTCTCTAGAAGGCCTAGTTAATTTCTATCAAACTTCATGTCATTATTTTATGATATTTTGTTGAGGTCGTATCACAATTTAGATATTTCTTGTATTTCTCATATTAGAGGCTTCATGGACCTATGTCAAAGGTTGTGAAAATGTTCTTAAGATCAAATGTTTTCAATTTCCCTTAACCATGATTTGGAATTGGCTTTCTTAAAATACTTTTTACAATCATCTTATTGGATGCATGCTAATGTGTAAGCTAAGTGGTTCTCTTGGGCCAACAATGGTTCGGGTGTCTATAATGTCCAGGGCCTAGTCTTGGATCGTGAAAGATGCTAAGGACCACTACACCAACAAGCCAATTTACTTAAAATCAGCCTACACTCAAAATATCCCAACCTATCCTACCAGATAGTATGTTTATCAAAATAATCAAATTAGTGCATTAAGGTAGGCATGTAAAGATTAAAGATCAATAGTGATAGAGATTAGTTACATCACAAGGAAATCTTAGGACACAATTTATAATATCAACTCACCATCTGAAAACCAACAATCCTAACTAAGGTAAGGGAGGTGTGTATCCCACAGACACTAAATATGACATCATGATCTCAATAGATTAAGCCATAACCATACTCCATGTCTAATAATAGCTCAACTACCAAACCACCCAAGAAAAGTATTATACAATGTAATATAGTAATATAAGATGTAGAATACACAATATCACTAACAAGATTCAATTACAATAATACAATATAAAAGGAAATAAGCAAATGCAATATCAAACCTACAAAGAAATGTAATTCAATACAAGTGATGCAACGCAATAGAGTGAAAGTAATGTAAGCCATATCATGGTCCTCACAACCCATATATTTCACAATCTCAATCTCATATCTCAATTAACTTTGTCGTTGAATTCTCGATCAAGGATTTTATAAATTATTTTATTTTTCAACATTAGTGTTTCTCAGTGGAACCAATTTCATGAAAATGAATGAATAGAATGAGGATGTATTCCCATAATTAAACCAATATTATGTAATAAATTAACTCAATAATAGTATAAATAAGCTCAAGTGTCCTTAAATGTCAATAGATTACTATATGTGTCATTTTATGACACCACTATAGGAATGAGTTATGTGAGACATCAATAATATTTATCCAATCCCCTCTCTCAAGCATCATGATAATGATAAAATTAAAGAAAGCATAAATAAGGCCAATTATATCAATTAAAGCCCCCACCTTGGCATCACGATAATGACATGACAAATAATACTCAATAAGACTAATAATATCAATTCAAGCCCCCACATGGGTATCACATTAATGATAAGGAAAATAATGCTCAATAAGGTTGATAATATCAATTCAATCCCCCGCTAGGTCATTATAATAATGATAACGATCCAAATAACACAACATAGAGAATAAACCCAAACCCTAACCCATTTCATACAATAATCTCCATCTTCCTCAATCATAACACATGCTAGATTCAATTATGAAAACAAGAATGATACTAGTTAACAACATGTCATAAGTTTCACCTTCATTCACTTACCTAATAACTAAGACGGAATTCTCTTTATTAATTTCTTGAGTATACCATCTTCTGACATACCCTAAAAGATTGTTAATCCCTAATATTTACATCAACTTTTACAATTCTATCTACGTCCCAAATATCAACTAAATCTCAATTATTCCATCTAAATCTACAAAGAGGATTTAAGGTCTTAAATAGATAAAAGTACAATCTACCATAAAAGTGCTAATTTACACAAGATCTATAAGTCATCTATCTACAACCTACCATAAAACTACATACAAATTGAGAAAATAAGAAAAAATCTATTTAATTAATTCTTGTAATAACCTTTCAGGTCATTTTATATATTTATGCGTTTTTTCATTATTTGAGCTTTTCTATAGCTTTCCCAAGTTATTTACGACTTGCTGAGACTTATGATTTAGTTGCTAGGTAGTTCGTTTTATTTTTAGAGCCAATTCCCTATTTTGAAATCTTCGCTGGTTCCAAATGGCCATCGAGAAAAAACTTTAGTGAAATGATCTCGGATGTGAATTTTGACTATGCCAACAGATCGAAAATATTGATATTAGGATATGTAGACCTTTGGTTTGAATACCAGCGCACCCAAACTCAATTTTACCTATTGATCAGAAAGTTGAAAATTTAAAAGTTTAGGTGTAGGATCCATATGTGGTTGAAACGACATAATATTGAAAATCTAACTTTGCCAAAGTATTTGGAACATTGAATTTACTGTGGTTATATATTTCATTTGTGAAAATTATATTCTGGATGTATGTTGAGGCATTAGCCAAAATTTAGAATCAAATTCCAAGTTTCAGTTGTCATATAGGCAGCAAATGACTGTGATCGCAGAAAGAGACTCGTGATCATGATGTTGTGATCGTGGCATGTAGGGGTTCGCAATTTCCCTAGTTGAGGTCCTAGTAAGGGTTGTTTAAATACCTATTTTGGATGAGAATTAGCCCTCTTCTTCATCTATTGAGACCTAGAAACCCTCTTAGGTTGTGCTAATCCCAAATTGGTCATGATGGTTGACTTGGGAGCTTGACTACCATCTTTTATTGCATTTGTCTTCAAATTTAAGGTAAGAAACCCTTAAATTCATGCTTGAATTTTGTAGTTTGGATCCGAAATCCCAATTTAGCTTAGGTTTTGATTTTAGCCCAAAGTATGCTTATATTACACACATTTCTTAGGGTTATGATTCATTGTTCATGTGTGATTATTGGGTTGGTATCAAAAACTCATTTTAGTATGCGGGACCCATTTGGGGTTTCAGTATCATTTTTGGACTTGAATCACAATAGTGTAATATGGGTATTGTTAGACTCGTATTGATTAGTAGATTATATTTTTGATAGCATGATGGATTTAGGAAGTGAAGACGAGCATGCAGTGTATGGAGTGAGGTTTTGGCAGTTCGGTATTGAGGTATACTTCTATATATTTTTCTTCATAGATAATGTGTTACATATATTGCATGTGCATGTGAATGTTAGGCTTGATTAGACATAGAATAACTTAGCCTTGAGTATTGATGTTTGGGGGATTAGAAGAGGATTTTGAACCCGTAAGATGTTATGTTTATAACCCTTGAGAATCCTATTGAATTCTTCTTAGTTTAGATTATTTTGTATCATGGATATGATATGATGCTAGGTTTGGGATGTGGTTTTAGCATTGGAAGCATGATTAGAATCTTTTAATCTTATTGGGCTAGTATGGTCGTATTAAAATTGTGACTCAAGTAGGGTTGACTTGAATTCCCTTACTCTAGTAGACTTTCCTATATTAGTCTTGAATATGTATTACTTTACATCTAGAAGTTGAACTAGACATCTTAGCCTAGTTGGGGAATAGGAGTATAAATATGGGAATTAGGGATTAAAAATGTGATTGTCCGGCACTTAGGCCAAGACTTGTGTTAGCCTTGTGGACTTAGCTGTGGATGTTAGGCATAGTTGAGATTAGTAATTCTTAGTATAAGGTTACCTCATGGCTTATCGAATAATGATGTATTTCCCCGAATAATGATATTTGGGCCTATAGAGATGCTACTTCCTTTTGATATAATATTTGACCCATAGAGATGTTATTTCCTCCTAGACTTGATTGTTGGACCTATAGATGTGGGTTTCCTCTTAGATATGATAATTGGCCTAGAAATGTGACATTCCTCATAATCATGATGTATGATCTATAGTTATGAGATGTCTTATACATATTATATACTTATTGTTATGCCTCCTAGATATGAGATGCCTCCTATGTAAGAGATGATTATATGCTTATTGATATTATGCCTCTTATATGAGAGATGATTACATGTTTATTGATATTGTGCCTCCTATATGTGAGATAATTAGAGATATCCTATGTCTTATAAATATGATTGCCGATATACGTTCGAATATGTATATAGGCTGAAGTCCATGATTATGATGTTGTGATTATTCCGAGCATATTATTAGGCCAAGGTCCATGTTATGATATTGATTGGATATTCAAGAAGTGTTTATCATTATAAAAGATGTGATTATAGTTTATGAATATGCATATATATGTTTGTATACATATCTCTCTGGTATAGGATGGAGGAAGAAGTGGTATGATGCTTATTGTTCCATTGATAGAATACTGGTAATGGAATGCATAGATTTGGTACATTCATGATTATTACATCGGAAATTGATATGATTATAGCTTAAATGCAATCTTATGGCTGTTTTTCCTACTTAAGGGCTAAGTTATGTGGTAGCTAGTCGTCTATTAGGTGACTAGCACTTGATAGTTACAAATCTAACGTTCTAGTTAATGAACATTGCTTTTGTTGAAATATGATATCTAGAGATGATTGATACGTGGCTAATGATGATGTTGGGTTTAGCATAGGTGTAGAACAGTTGATATTGATTACTAAGTTCGCAATGTCGATGATTTAGTAAATGAGGAGTTGTGTATTAATGAGGCTAGATAGTAAAAAATGTTAGTAATAAGAGATGACTAATTAATAATGATGAGTTATTTATAAACGGTTATAACACCCCATAGTTTTTCCTGACTTGATATCACTTCGTAGTAAGCTTGGAGGGTCAATCTTCTAAAAATTTTTGAAGTGTCAAAAGGATTTAGTCACATTTTCAACTCCTAATTTTTGATGATTTTATTTTAGACCTTCCTGACCTTGGAAAGTTAATTTGTAAGTTGATTCATGGTCGGGTGTGTCAAGGGTACATCCCGTGTAAGTTTCAGAACTTTCAAAATATCGTAAGGGTAAGTTTGGATGTCTAAAATAAAGAGGCCTTATGATGGCCCCACGTCGGGAGGGCCAGTTAACCCAAATAGGCATCGCATCACGAGGGCCAACTTACCCAAGTAGGAGTCATGATGCAATGGCATCCCAATTCTGCATTATTTTTATCCACAATTTTAAGGGTAATTGGGTCATTTTCCTTTACCCCAATTTGCCCGAACACAACATTAAACCACTTTTGGAGAAAAACACATCAGAAAATTGATAAAATGTCTTAAATAAAAACCCTAGTTCATTCCCCTAAGATCAAGAGTTCAACAATTAAAGCCAAGGATTTCAAGAACTTAAGTGTGATTCGGATTCCACTCTTCCTTCTAAGCAATCTAAGGTGTGTGGTGTTTTCCTAAAACTACTTGGGCATAAAGAAATTGTTCAACAACTTTTAACATTATGAAATCATGAATTTTGAAGGGTTTTAGAATTTATATTACAATGTTGCTTTAAAAATTCTTTAATGACATTATTGTTTTGGTATTGAGGCCTTTCCCCCAAATTGATTTAAAATCTTACATATATATATGTATGTGGTTGAAGTTGATAATTGAATTGAGAGCATAACTATTTATGCTCCCTCCATGTTGTAATAGCTCTTGATTTTTAGTATGCTATTTAGAGGCATGGTATTAATATTCCTAACTATTGTTGAATGATGTAAAATTGATCTTTAAATTGATGAGAGGGGTTTTACATGTTGATAAATATTGAATATATAATGAAAGATTTCATGGTTTGCCAAAAATACATGACCACCACATGTTTGTTGAAATGATTGAAAGAAATGATTTTACACAGTTAGATAAATGTATTGAAGAATGACTTTTCTTGGATTGTTTAAAGTTGGGTGGTCTAAACCTTATGAGAGAGAAAATTGTAATATGATTTTTATGGCTCTAAAACATGACTTGCAAGTCTTGGTATAGCGATTCCAATTCAAATAATGCCATAGTAACACAGAATAGAATAGAATGTGGATTTTCTTACAGATTTTTAGGTTTTAAACTTAGAATGATACATGTTCAGAAAAGGCTAAAAATAGGAATAAAGAGATGTTATGTGGTTACCCTAATAAGGCACGAGTCCAGAAAACTCATTGCCCGAAACCTTTTTTTTTCAATATAGGATTATTATGTCCCCTGGAGGGATTATACACTGGCCTAGTACCATGTGGCGTATCAGAATCAGAAACTCCAACTCTTGCAGCAAAATTGTGTTGGGGGCTTGGCCGCCGAGTGGGGTTGTAGAACTATAGGGTGGACCACCTAACTCAGAAGTAATACAAAGATCAAAACTGCATTGACAAGAATGTTTATGAATATTTAAGAATTTCCCATGTGTTTTAAAATATATCATGAATGATGTTTTCATGACTTACTCTCATCTATTTTATATATATAAATGTATTATTTTGGATATCTCTGCGTACCAGTACAATTGTATTGACCCCCTATCTTTCAGGGTCTGAGGCTCAGTCTAGAGGTCCTGCTAAGTCGTTGACTTGTTCCGACAGAAGATAAGTGTATGCAGTTGGTGAGCATTCTTTATTTCGAAAGGCCTATTTCTTTTCAGCCAGTTGTTAATTAATTTGGTCTAGGTCCACTGGGGCCTTGTCCCAGATTCAAACAAGTTATTGAGTCTTATGTAGTAGAGATTTCGTAAACTGATAAAGATGTTGTTTAGATGTTGAAAAAATTATTTTCCATATTGTCGGACAGATTTTAGATTTATGACCATGATTTCGTATATTATAATTCCATATCTTTTATTTATTATTCGAGTATTGTGCATGATTATCAGATGTAGAAGGGCGCTCGGGCCTCTATGGTTCGGGATGCTCATCATGGCCAGGGCCCTGGCTTGGGTCATGACAAACTTGGTATTAGAGCACCGTTCATGGTCCCATGGTGTCTGGAAAATTGCTTGATATTATTACTTGATGTAATAAATTCTTACTGGGTAGCTGTATAAACTAGTGTTAACTAGTTACACTTTTATTTTTTTATGATATTATTCCGTGGCTTGAGTATATACAGCCCGATGTAATGTTTTCTTTCCCCTAGTGTGGTGAGGTTGACTGTGTTCCCTCCTGGTTAGTTGTATTAGATTGATTTGAGGATGTATTATGATATCAAATATAGCTTGACCTTTTGTGGCTCTGTTATGACCCTAGAGTTGGCAATTTAGTTATATTGCCTATTATTGAGTTTGAGATCCTTAGGCTTGCCTTTTGGATTGCGAAGGTTTTTACCTTGGCTATTCTTTTTAATAAAGCCCATTTTGAGCTTGACTAGTTTTTAGGTTCGTTCTTCATTTGTGGCTAGTCCATCATCCAATAATAATTTTATGTTGATGTTTAGATGTCGTGGATTCATTTCTTAGATTTGCTGGGTACTTTCCTTGGGATGGTTTTCCCTGCTATTAGTGTAGGGTATAGATACTCCTTTGTTATTGTGATATGGTTTTGTCTAGTGAGGTTGGAAATTTAGAGGTAGTTGGCCTTTTCAGTGATCGTTTCATGAGTAGGCAAGTTGGAAATTCTGGTGGTGGTTTTTTACCTTGACCTTGGTTTTGAGATTGGTATATTTCTTCTTCGATGATGTGATTCTTGGGTGGATTCAGGACATCCAATTTTAGAATTTGTTTGGCCCAATGAGGCTTGGTGGAGTGTTTCTCCTTGGTGATATGTGTCTGTGGCTATTCTTTGCTGAGATGCAGTGTTAGATTGATTAGTTGTCGGCAAAGTTGCATTTCTCTGAGTTGCAAGAGTTTTTGCCAATACTGGTGTGATTTTCATCCTTGGGATGTTTTTTAGTATGTTTGGATAGTTAATGCCCTCCAGTGGTTTGGGAGTGAGTTATTTGCATTTTTAGCCAGTGATTTATTCTTCGGCAGGATTTTTGTTTTGTGGCTATATTTCTTATCCTCTAGTTGAGATAGATTTGGTTGATTGTGTTATCAGTAAGTGGTTATCCCTGTGGTAGTTTTTGTTCTTTAGATGTATCTCAATTGTGGCTTAGTATGATTTATCTCAGATATGTCAAATTTAAATACAAAAGTCAATTTTAATGGTTGGTAATGACATAGGCTCATTGGTTTAGTTTTGAGTTAACGCCTTGGAATAGCGATTTGGAAGTTGTGATAGATTTAGAGCATTAATGCCTACTCATCTTCAGTTTTGGTTTAGGTAGTTAAGATTGAGCAATTCAGCCTTAGTATAGAGATTTTAGCTTAGTATTGTTGAGCTTGCGTGCAGCTTTTGTTTCAGACTTGTCTTTGCTCATATTTCATTTATAGGCTAGTTGAGCCTACTCTCCTATTTGGTCTTGAAGACATCGGTTGGAATAAAGTTAATAAGTGTTCAGATAATAGCCCACAGGCCCCATATTATTTATTTCAATTTTGACCTCGAGTTTTAGTTTTCTTTGGGAATTTTGGATGATTTACTTAGTGGGAGCAATATACTCGAGTTGGATTCAGCATGGCTTCGTTCTTGGTAAATGAGACAACCTGAAGTAGAATATTCAGTGATGAGTAGTGATACATTGAATTATAAGATCTCAGTTTGCTTTTTCATGCGGACTGTTTTAGCATTGGCATGGATTGCATTCCTCGATTATTTGTGTGCCCTGACAATACCTTATGAGTTTATTCTCATATTTGTCGTATGGACTTTCAGCGGGTCAGCTTCAGTTCTTTGAGTTCTTCGTGATGGGACTGCGTAGGCGAGACTCAAGTGATTTTTCTCCTGGATTGGAGTGGATAGCAGGTGCAAAATGGTAAAGAAACTGTATATTTGGATTTGGACTTCGTGGAATGACTCATGACTTGGGTGAATTTTGGCTTGGATGAGCCTTTGTTGATTTATACCGATATAGAGATGGTATTAGCGTGGTGTGGTTCAGACGTGTGTGCATCAGTCTTCTCGATAAAATTTGAGGCCAGTTAGAGATTAAGTTGAATTTTGGCTATTTGGAAGTAGAATGGCAGTGCTGGTTGAAAAAGGGATACCTATGGAAAAATTCCATAGAAGTATTTTCTCTCCGTTAAGATACCTAGGAAGTCATGTGTAATGCCCCACAAAATCCTCTTCCATTCTGAGCCTTAGAGCGTAGTTGGTAAAGTGAAAATCCAAGTCAAAATGTTTAAGAAATATCCTACCAAGTATGAAATACTTTGAAATTGTGTGGGAATCTATTTGAGCATGAATTAAGATCATATAGGTCCCCTAACTCATGAACGAGTTGAAAACTTTCCTAACGTTCAAGTTTTAGTGACCGTCAAAATTTGGGTCAACTTCAATCGACCATAACTCGTTGTATATTAAGAACTGGGTGGTTTCTATATGTCGAATGAAATATCTTTGAATTATCTTTCCAACAATTCCAATTTCGCCTATATCCGATATCGGAGCAAAGAGTTATGCCCATTTTACTCCAGCATGTCAAGCTGGAAAATGGTGACGACGTTTCTGATGGGCTATCACGTTTCTGATGCCCTTTTGGACGATGTTGTCACATTCTGATGACATTTCTGATGACATCATCAGCCCTAGGCAGAAAATCAAGAATTTGGACCCCTTTTGTGACGACCATTCGTGACGGCCTATCACGAACCTGACGACCTGTCACGGATGGCATTAAATATATTGTTCCAGCAATTCAAGGGAGCTTTTGTAAGGGTATTTTGGTCATTTCCCACCCTTTTTGAGCCTCTATAAATATCAGGAACCCTCATTCAAATCCTAATTCAATCATTTCTTTTTCAACTCTCTCAAGAGAGTATAACTAGGGTTTCAATCAAGAACTCTAATCTTTCAAAAATCATCCATAAATCTTCCAGGTTTCTTCAAGAATCAAGTTCCTCATAGTGTGGGCTTCAAGAATTTATTTATTTCAAGTGTGGATAAAGTTTTAAGCACTAAAGTTCATCCAATTTCCAAGGTTAAGGTATGTAGATGTTTATTCTTGCGTCCCTTTCATCCAAGAAGCTCAAGAACCCTTTTTAAAACTAAAAGATTTTTTTGTTTATGAGTTGTTAATGATTTGTATGAGTTGAAATGGATGTTTAATGTGTTGTTGAGTTTTGATTTATGTTTGCCTACAAAAGTTATGAGCCTTAACCCTAGAATGTGGAATTCAACTGATGTTTGTGATAAATCCTCTTGTAGTTGTTTTTCTATGTGATGTGTTCATGACTTTTGGGTGTAGAAATGGTTAAATAAGTGAAGAACGTTCCTCATAGGTTTGATAAAGAGCTTAGGTGAAGCATCAGGGCCGCTATACTATGTTGAATAGGAAACTCCAAATTGTGAGCTAGTCCATGCATGCCTAGTGTTTGATAAAATGCCTTAGTGAGTGAAATGTACCAAGATAGCATAAAATCCCCAAGTAGGTGTAAAATTGGTCATGTCAAGTGGTTGTTGAAAGACCCTAGGGAACAAAGGAACAAGTCGGGATATGATGGTTGTAAATTCCTCGATTTTGTGCTCTTTGATATATGTTAAGCTTTTAATACATGTCAAGCGGTTAGCAAGTAAATAGTGACGTGTTAGTATGAAGTTTTCCCCCAAATCAAGTGATATCCAAATACATGACCAAACCAATATAGGTATGAAGTACTTGATGTAAGATCTCGTTGAATGGGGTATAATCTAATAGCATGTCTTCCCTAGGCTAGTATATGATGATGAATAGAGGTCTATATTTCCTAAATGTTTAATGCGATGTCCTAAAGATCTTGAGAGGGAAAGTATGTTGTGATGCCCAACTACTTGAAGTGATTCTTTAACGATTGTGATAATACATGAATGATTGTAATGATGAATAAATGCTTGTAATGATGAATGAATAATGGTAGTGATGAATGGATGACCGTGA
Source organism: Capsicum annuum (assembly GCF_002878395.1). Classification (NCBI taxonomy): domain Eukaryota; kingdom Viridiplantae; phylum Streptophyta; class Magnoliopsida; order Solanales; family Solanaceae; genus Capsicum; species Capsicum annuum. The sequence continues at coordinate 84,735,860 of NC_061122.1, forward strand.
TGATGCATGAATGATTTGTGATGAAGAATGATTATGTCTTACTTTTATGTTATCGAGTCCTGGGGGTATTTATACCCGTATATAGAGCTGTTGTCTAGAGCCTGTGTCAGTTTCTCGATAATTCAAATCGATCCATGATTCTCAGAACTTAGTGAACTATAGAACTCTGTTTCCTCAGTCAAGTGTGAAGCTTAATAAATCTCGGTAATCTCAGTTATCTCTGTAATCTTTGTATCGCTAGTAACCTAGCCTCAAACCTGTAATCAGCTCAGTTCTAATAGTAGTTAAGTTATTCAATCCTAATCTCAGAAGTGATTCAAGTAATCCATTCAAGCTCTATATCGTCAGTCAGATACCATGATTTGATATTTTTTTCTTCAGATACGGAAATAAGTGATCTTAGTGTAACTCAGTCAGACCTTTTGAGTAATATGATCAGTGTTAGATTTAGTTCAGCCAGTGCTCAGTTGAGAATTCAGTTCTGAGTCATTTAGTTAGGAGTAAAAACTAGAACCGAGTGAGCTCAAGGATGGGATCTCACCTACTAGTAGAGGGTGTGATTCTTAGAAGAAATCCTTGTGCTCCAGAACTATGTAGCCAACGTAGGTTGAGACATCACACCTATTAGTTGAGGGTGGATAAGAGACATCATACATGCTAGATGAGAGTAGATGAGGTGGCTTGACCAGCTAGATAAGGGCTCTACCATTCTCGTTTGAGGACCTGCTAGATGAGGGTCACATAGAGTTGTCTTTACCAGTGGTGCGGTAATGACACCTTTCCAACTGGGGCACAGGTTGGACCCCATCTTTGGTAGGTCAGGGCATGTCAGTTAAGTGATACTTCCTACAGTTTCAGTTTCAGATTCAGTCTTAGTTTCAGAATCAGTCTTCAAAAAGCAGTACTATCATATATAGTCATCTATCTTTATGAGGAACTCAAATAGTTTCATTGATTCATGGACCATCCCGACAGATAGGCTTGGTCACATATACAGTTATTTGATATTATATTTAGAGATATACAGTCAAATAGGCTTGATCATAGTATCAGGTAGCTATTGAGTATTCTTGTTGTCAGATTCAGATATAATCATATTTCTTATCATTGATAAAGCTTCCAAAATCATCTGTTAGAAAGGTTGATCTCTAATCCTGTCAGTCGAAAGCAGTAAGTCCAAGAATTCAGTCATTGATGTAAGCACATCTAGATCCTCAGTTATCAGTATCAGATGAGTCAGTGATTTAGTATCATAGTGTCAGTAGTGAGTTCAGTCTGCAGTAAAGTAGTATCTGAGTTTCAGTATCTAGAGTTACGATAATTTTGTTCATGTTTTGTGCATTCATGTATGTGTTCTCATGCGGCATTTTCATGATTATTCAGTTTAGATATTGTACATGTGTGAACCCTTGCATTAGCCTACCCCATTTACATACTCGGTACATTTTTGTACTGACTCATTTGCGTTATGGTGTTTTATTTGACACCATAGGTTCAGAGGCACAGGATCCAGTTTATCCTTGGCACTTTGGTCCCATTTAGTAGCAGTAGCAATGGGTCCCCTTTTTTCGAGGACGAGTCTCAGTTTACTACTATTGTTTTAGACTTTATTTATTTTCTGTTGACGGATTTAGTTGGGGACATTTCCTATCAAATCCATAGTTCAGACAATTTAGAGGATTTTCAAACGGATGTATTAGTATGCAGTTTTTTGTATTATGGGTATTCATGGATGTATTGAACCTTATGGCTAGTTTTCGCATTTATTTTAGACATTGTATAGTGTACAAGTACAGATATCAGTAAAGGGTTAGCTTGTGGTTCTTTGGGGTCATAAGCACTGTGTGACATCTCGGGATGAGATCTCGGGGCGTTACAAACTTGGTATCAGAGCCTAAGGTTCAAGAGTATCCTAGGGAGTCTGAAAAGCCACATCTAGTAAAGTCTTGTACATGGGTGTGTAGCGCGCTATATTTATGTACAAGAGGATACAAGACGTTATTTAGAGAAGTTCCTCTTCTTTTAGTGATCATTTCGTGCGAGTGAGCATGAGCTCAAGTTGGTCCTCAGTCTAATCCACTTCATTCTTTCATTTATAGAGTATGCCTCCTTGCAGAGACATTGTCCATAGGGTTGATGATCAGCCCCCTTAGCTAGTAGATCCTGAAAATGAGAGTGTGTCACATGCAGAGTTTAGGGAAGCTTTCCAAGAGCTAGCCCAGGCGATGACTAATGTTCATGGTAACCTTCAGGCTGTAGTCCCACTACAACAAGATGGGAATTCTTCCGCAGCCAGGGTTAGAAGCTTCATGAAAATGAACTCACCCAAATTCTTTGGGTCAGTAGTAGGTGAGGATCCACAGTTATTTCTTGAGGAGGTGAAGAAGATCACCCAGATTATGCATGTGTCATAGGAGGAGAGTGTTGAGTTTACATCTTATAGGTTGAAAGATATTGCTCATGATTGGGTAGTGATGTAGGAGAAAATTATAGGGATAAATGCAGCTCTCGTGACTTGCCTAGAGTTTCAGAGTGTCTTTCTAGATAGGTTTTTCCCACTAGAAATGAGAGAAGCTAAGGTAGAAGAGTTTATAAACCTAAGGCAAGGCTCCATGACAGTGAAAGAGTATTTTCTTAAGTTTAACCAATCTCTAAGTATGCTCCCAACTTGATAATTGACCCTAGAGCGAGTATGAGTAAGTTTTTGACTGGGGTATCATGTGATGTGATGAAAGAGTGTAGAGCTGCCTTGCTCAATAGAGATATGGATCTTTCTAGGCTAATAATTCATGCAGAATAGATTGAGGCAGATAAGATAAATGAGAGAGGGAGAGTGAGTAAGAGAGCCAAAATAGATAGTCATGGTTCTCGCAATCAGGGTCTCAAGATGGTAGTAGTTCTCAGTATGGTTGGAGATTTTTAGTTCCAACTTTATCTTCAGCTAGTGTACTCACACCTGCGTTTGGGGGTGTCAGATTTGAAGGAGCGCCAAAATCCAAAGCCCAGAGTAGTACTAGTAGTGTTCGTACCAACCCGTTATGTGAAGAATATGGTAAGAATCATAAGGGTGTGTGTAGATCCGGTAGTGATGTGTGCTTTGGATATGGCGTGACCCATCACAAAGTTTGAGACTATCCTAAGCAAGGTCCCCAAAGTCAGCTTAGTTATCCTTCAGCTCATAATAGATTGTATGCACTTCAGGCTCGCCTTGATCGGGAAAGATCCCCTAAAATTGACCCGGGTATGTTATGAGCCCTTCATATTTATGTTATGCATTGATAGATCCTTTGCTTTCATTTTGAGGTTATATGTTAGCATGAGTCATGCATAAGTTTCAGATCTTGACCGGTCAATTATGACCCAGTCTGTAGGTGCCCCGCGCACCGCTCCAGTATTTTAGCGAAGTGTGTTTAGAGGGACATAGAGTCTCAAGGGGGAGATACCCCATGGTATTATGATGTTGCATTCCATTAGATTCATCTTGATGCATTTTCAGATTTTCCTTATAATGTTAGCATCAATCATTGTTGTATTGTCAAGTCGTGCTTTCAAAAGTCAACTTAGCCGGACATTCATGCATTAGATATGCACATTCAGTAGAAAAAGTTTAGCTTGTCAGCGTGTGTTCAGTCGTGTATTCATGAGATCATCCCAGTTATGAGTCCATTCATCAGATATGTATGTGTATTATGAGAATTTCAGCTATGAGTATCATCAGTCGAGTATTCTATGCATCATATATGCATGCCTAGTGTGAGAACTCTATTTGTCAGTCATTCCATTTTCGTAGTCCTAATCTGAGATGTTTACATTTCTTGAGTAAGTTTTGTTAATCTGTATTCTCAGTCTATCAAACGACATTCGAGGATGAATGTTCTCAAGGGGGAGATAATGTAATGCCCTTCAAAATTCTCTTCCAGTCTTAGCCTTAGAGCGTAGCTGGTAAGGCGAAAATCTGAGTCAAAATGTTTAAGAAATATCCTCCCAAGTATGAAATACTTTGAAATCGTGTGGGAATCTATTTGATCATGAATTAAGATCATAGAGGTCCCCTAACTCATGAACGAGTTGAAAACTTTCCTATCATTCAAGTTTTAGTGACCGTCAAAATTTGGGCCAAATTTAATCGACCATAACTCTTTGTTTATTAAAACCTATGTGGTTTGACATATATATAATGAAATATCTTTGAATTATCTTTCCAACTATACCAATTTTTCCTAAATCTGATAACGGCGCAAAGAGTTATGCCCATTTTACTCCAGCATGTCAAGATGAAAAACTGTGACGAGGTTTCTGACGGGCTATCACGTTTCTGATGCCCTTTTGGATGATGTCTTCACATTCTAACGATATTTCTAATGACGTCGTCAGCCCTGGGCATAAAATCAAGAATTTGGACCCCTTTTGCAACGACCATTTGTGACGGCCTATCACGAACCTGACGGCCTGTCACGGATCGCGTCAAGTATATTTTTCCATCAATTCAAGGGAGTTTTTACAAGGGTATTTTGGTCATTTCCCACACTTTTTGATCCTTTATAAATATCAGGAACCCTCATTCAAACCCTAATTAAATCATTTTCTTTTTCAACTCTCTCTAGAGAGTATAACTAGGGTTTCAATCAAGAACCCTAATCTTCTAAAAATCATCCATAAATCTTCAAGGTTTCTTCAAGAATCAAGTTCCTCATAGTGTGGGATTCAAGAATTTATTTATTTCAAATATGGATAAAGTTGCAAGCACTAAAGTTTAGCCAATTTCAAAAGTTAAGGTATATAGATGTTGATTCTTGGGTTCTTTTCATCCAAGAAGCTCAAGAACCCTTTTTAAAACTAAAAGATTTTTATGTTTTATGAGTTGTTAATGATTTGTATGAGTTGAAATGGATGTTTAATGTGTTGTTGAATTTTAATTTATTTTTTCCTACAAAATTTATGGGCTTTGACCCTAGTATGTGGAATTCATGTGATGTTTGTGATAGACCCTCTTGAAGTTGTTTTTCCATGTGATGTGTTCATGACTTTTGGGTATAGATATGGTTGAATAAGTGAAGAATACTCCCTATAGGTTTGATAAAGAGCTTAGGTGAAGCATAAGGACCGCTATAGTATGTTGAATAGGAAACTCCAAAGTCCATGCATGCCTAGTGTTTGATAAAATGCCTTAGTGAGTGAAATGTACCAAGATAGCATGAAATCCCCAAGTAGGTGTAAAATCGGTCGTGTCTAGTGGTTGTTGAAAGACCCTAGGGAACAAAGGAACAAGTCGAGATATCATGGTTGTAAATTCCCTGATTTTATGCTCTTTGATATATACTAAGCTTTTAATACATGTCAAGTGGTTAGCAAGTAAGTAGTGACGTGTTAGTATGAAGTTTTCCCCCAAATCAAGTGATATCCAAATACATGGCAAGATCAATATAGGTATGAAGTACCTGATCTAAGATCTCATTGAGTGGGGTATAACCTAATAGCATGTCTTCCCTAGGCTAGTATATGATGATGAATAGATGTCTATGTTTCCTAAATGTTTAATGCGATGTACTAAGGATCTTGAGAGGGAAATATGTTGTGATTCCCAACTACTTGAAGTGATTCTTTAATGATTGCGATAATACATAAATCATTTTAACGATGAATAAATGCTTGTAATGATGAATGAATGATGGTAGTAATGAATGGATGACCGTGATGATGCATGAATGGTTTGTGATGAAAAATAATTATGTCTTACTTTTATGTTATCGAGTCCTGGGGGTATTTATACCCAAAAATAGAGCTGTTGTCTAGAGCCTGTGTCAATTTCTCGATAATTCCAATCGAGCCATGATTCTCAAAACTCAGTGAACTATAGAACTCTGTTTCCTCAGACAAGTGCAAAGCTTAATAAAGCTTGGTAATCTCAGTTATCTCTATAATCTCTATATTGCTAGTAACCTATCCTCAAACCTGTAATCAGCTCAGTTCTAATAGTAGTCAAGTTATTCAATCCTAATCTCAGAAGTGATTCAAGTAATCCATTCAAGCTCTATATCGTCAGTCAGATACCATGATTTCATATTTTTTTCTTCAGATACGGAAATAAGTGATCTCAGTGTAACTCAGTCAGACCTTTTGAGTAATATGATCAGTGTCAGATTCTGTTCAGCTAGTATTCAGTTGAGAATTTAATTCTGAGTCTTTCAGTTGGGATAGAAACTAGCACCGAGCGAGCTCAAGGATGGGATCTCACCTACTAGTAGAGGGTGTGATTCTTAGAAGTAATCCTTGTGCTACAGAACTATGTAGCCAGCGTAGGTTGAGATATCACACCTATTAGTTGAGGGTGGATAAGAGACATCATACCTGCTAGATAAGGGTAGATGAGGTAGCTTGACCTGCTAGATGAGAGCTTCACCATTCTCGTTTGAGGACCTGCTAGATGAGGGTCACATAGAGTTGTCTTTACGAGTGACGCAGTAATGACACCCTTCCAACTGGGGCACAGGTTGGACCCCACCTGTGGTAGGTCGGGGCAGCCGATTAAGTGACTACTTCCCATAGTTTCAGTTTCAGATTCAGTCTTAGTTTCAGAATCAGTCTTCAGAAATCAGGACTTTCAAATATAGTCATCTATCTTTATGAGGAACTCAGATAGTTCCATTGATTCATGGACCATCCCAGCAGATAGGTTTGGTCACACATACAGTTATTTGATATTATATTTAGATATATGCTGTCAGACAGGCTTGATCACAGTATCAGATTTCTATTGAGTATTCTTGTTGTCAGATTCAGATATAATCATATTTCTTATCATTGATAAAGCTTCCAAAATCATCTGTTAGAAAGGTTGATCTCTAATCCTGTCAGTCAAAAGTAGTAAGTCCAAGAATTCAGTAATTGATGTAAGCACATCCAGATTCTCAGGTATCAGTATCATATGAGTCAGTGATTCAGTATCTCAGTGTCAGTAGTGAGTTCAGTCTGCAGTAAAGTGGTATCTGAGTTTCAGTATCTAGAGTTGTGATAATTTTGTTCATGTTCTGTGCATTCATGTATGTGTTCTAATGCGGCATTTTCATGATTATTCAGTTTAGATATTGTACATGCGTGAACCCTTGCATTAGCCTACCCCGTCTACATACTCGGTACATTTTTGTACTGATACATTTGCATTATGGTGTTTTATTTGACACCATAGGTTCAGAACCACAGGATCTAGTTTATCCTTAGCAGTTTGGTCCCATTCAGCAGCAGTAGCAATGGGTCCTCTTTTTTTTAGGACAATTCTCAGTTTACTACTATTGTTTCAGACTTTATTTATTTTTTGTTGACGGAGTTAGTTGGGGACATGTCCTATCAAATCCATAGTTTAGACAGTTTAGAGGCTATTTAGATGGATGTATTATATTCAGTTTTTTGTATTATGAGTATTCATGGATGTGTTGAACCTTATGGCTAGTTTTCGTATTTATTTTAGACATTGTGTAGTGTACAAGTACAGATATTAGTAAAGGGTTAGCTTGTGGTCCTTTGAGGTCATAAGCACCGTGTGAAATCTCAGGATGAGATCTCGGGCGTTACATCATGCTTGGAGCATACGAGCCCAGTATCTCATCCCTATAAGCTTTCGAGATTCTTTCTATCTTTTGATTTTGAGGACGAAAGTCCTTTTAGTAGTGGATAATGTAATGAGCCTTCAATTTATTTTTCATATTTACACTTATCTTCACTGTTTGAGATTTTCCATAGCTACCTCAAGCCCTTAATTACTTGCTGAGACTGACAGTTCGGTTACTGAGTAGTTCATTTGGTTTCTAGAGTCAATTTTCTATTTTAAAGTCTTTGCTGGTTCCAGTGGCCATCAGGCAAGAACTTCAATGAAATAATCTCGGATGGAAACTCCGACTGCACCAGCCAATCAAAAATATCATTTTTTGATTGGTTAGACCTTTGGTTCGGGATCTAATGCACCCAAGCTCATTTCAATTTATCAATCGAAAAGTTGAAAAATTTTAAAGTTTAGGTGTGGGCCCATATTTGGTTGAAATGACCTCGAATTAAAAATCTGACTTCACCAACGCATTCGAAACTTCAAGTCTCCTTCCGCAGTCATAGTTCTTTGATACCCAACAAGGCCAGAGGATATTGTGATGATATTGATTCCTAGCAAGGACGAAGGATATTATGATGATGATATTGATAAATGGCAAGGTCGGAGGATACTGTGATGATGTATTGATACCCTGCAAGGCCTGAGGATATTGTGATGATGATATTAATATCTGATAAGGCCGGAGGATATTGTGATGAAGATATTGATATTCGACGAGGCCGGGGGATATTGTGATGATGATATTGATACTAGGTAAGGCCGAAGGATACTGTGATAATGTATCGATACTTAGCAAGGCCAGAGGTTTATTATGCTGATGATGACAACTATGATGGAGATGGTTGTGATGATGAGATTTTGATATTGATTGTGTACTTTGCATTCATTCATGTATGGGCATCGCCTATCACTAGTATGGACCTAGGTCTATCAGCCGGTATGGGATGGTTGTATATATATTAGTGAAGAGTATACCTTGTGTTTTTGTATGTTGATTGAACTTTCCGAGTCTGGGGTGGTGGGGGTACGCATAGGATCGGCTAGACATATGGTTGTTTGGAGTAGTCGGTATTCACGTTGTTATTGATATTGTTATTATCATTGTTATGATTATTATTATGGATAGCTTATGACAAATTGGTCATTGATCCGATATCAAGATTTGAGGTATGCTTTTGACCTCTTCTATCTTATGATGTCACTATTATGCATGATTATTTCATGTCTAGCAATGTGGATTATAAACCTGAGTATGATGGCCTTAGATCCTCATAGCATTATAATGAGGTCTTAGAATGAAGATGTGATGATCTAGGTTATGCTTTGTGATGACCCCATGTTATATGCATATATATATATATATATATATATAGGTATATGAAGTTATGGTACTACCGTATATCCCTTCATTCATTTGTTCATACTGTATACTCTTTTCTTGGCCATGTATATTGCTATTATCCTTTTATCTCTCTTCATTTGTATATTGACCTGGGACATACGGTATAGTATTCATGCTTAATAAATGTGGCTGAAATAGGATGAGTTCACCCTGATACTTCCTTAGTCCTATTATGTTAAACTATTGGACTTCAAGATAGTTGTCCCTTATTATTCTCCTTTACTTGTTATATGATTTCCAAACTCTTGGGTGTATATTCCATTCTGTTTATATGTTGTATATATCTGCATTATCTTTGGAGATCAGTTGGCAGTTGCCTACTAAGTACCATTGATTTGGTACTCATACTACACTTCTATAGCCTGCAGATCATAGTATGGGTTATCGCCATTAATGTATGCATCATGCGGAGCAGTCATGGTTCAAAAACTTAGAGTGAGCTCCTAACGTTGAAAGTATTACTTATCTCTCTCGTTGTATTAGACTAATCTCTATATTATGATCAGAGATACATTGTATCAGTAGAGTTCAGTTTCTGTTTGACTTTTTTACTCTCATGATATTAAAAACTCTTGCGTTGATACCACCAGATTTTAGGATTTTGTTATTATTGATCTTTATTTCATTTATTCTGCATTCTTTTCCTTATATTATTGAGTAGTCTGTTACTAGTCGTTCTGGACTACGGGTTGGCTTGCCTATCAGTGGGTTATAGTAGGCTCCATCATGACTTATGAAATTGATTCGTGACAATTCCACCCATCAGTAGACTCTAACCCGCAGAGATGCTTTCCATCTCATCTAATTAGGCCCCCAAAGCCCTTAATGATTCACAAAATAGAAGCAATTAAGCACAGAACACATAAATACCACAGAAAAGAGTCAAGGTATATCTCAACTTTCCTTAAAGAAGGCCTACAAAGTTAAATCATAGTCTAAAGAAGCAAATGGAAGCTCTACTCCCATGAATCATCATCAAACAAATCCAATTTATTCAAATATGACTTCTACGTAAAAATATAAGACCAACGATATCCATATTAATACACTTCATTTCAAAGTCCAAAATCAATTCCAAAAATAAAAGGGTAAAGTTAGAATGTTTAGATAGAATCACTTTACCTATTGTTTACGGGTTCTAAATATTTAATTCTATCAAAAATTGAGTAAAACTCAAGATTGAAATCAACTCAAGATTGAAATCATCAAAATACCAATATTTTACTTTTCTGATAAAACTCCAAATCTCCTTTATCAAATATGATTTAAAATGAGAAATTTTGAAAAATATTTATGTAAAATTAGTTTTCCCATGATACAAGGACCCTTAATCTAAAAAATTAATAAAAATCCACTCCAAATCGACATTAAAATCAAGAATTTTTAATTTCATAACTTTGAATTTCAAAACTCAACTTTATGGATCAAAATCATAAAAAATAAGATCGATAATCTTGTAAAATGAAATATATGAAAGAAGAATCAGATATCCAATGATTGCATAGTAAAAAAATATAGAGAATTTCCTCAAATGGAGCATTCTAGCTCCAAAAATATCAAAAAATTAAAAAATGAGTTCAGTTTAGGTCTTAAACTCAGCGATTTTCGCTTAAGTGGCACTACTTCCACTTAAGCAGCCTTATAAAGTGTCAAACCACAACTTAGTGGTAAAATAGTCATTTGAATAACTTATTCAAAGGGTCAAAGTCCGCTCAAGAAGTCAACCAGCCACTTAAGCGGCTACACCAGCACCTGTAATTCTAAAACTTGGTTTTGATGCTCGAAACTTATTCAAAACCCTATATAACTGAACCAATAGTACAAATTGATATTAAAATAAGTTTTAGACCCAATGAAATTATTGGATATCCCAAAGGATATCGTTATGAACAAATTTACCCCCAAAATCTCATCTAGACCAATAAACTAGTATTCCAACCAATGCTCAAAAACACAAAAAGGGCTTCGAGACTGGAACCAATAAACATTTTGGATCTATGAAAAATGTTGCAATTTGTAATACCACACAAACTCCTAGCTAAGATTCAAATCATTCATCATATGTTTATAGGACTAAAATCAATATTTTTAATCATATATAAGGGTCATGATCATTTACCTAGTGTCAAAAGTGATTGCGAAGTGAATCATAGTCATAGAAAACATTTAGAGCAAAGTTGAGTTGTTAGCATTTGTTATCGATTGGATTTTATTATCCGATACTACAAGGATCAAATTTAAATGAGTATATCTTTTAGAAGATATAGATTTTTGGAGCTCAAAATCCACCGAATGAAAGGTAGTTGAGTCCACTTTCCAACGCATACTATTTTTTTCTTAACCTGCTACAAAAGTGAAAAGTTATGAGAATTTTTGTGAGAAAACGAGTAAGAGTCCCCAAAAAGAGTATGGCATGCTAGTTGTGCTTCATGATAAGATCATGGCATGCTAGCGATGCTCCATGATAAGACTATGTCATACCCGTGGTCACGGCGATGGTAAAATTAAATTTTCTTTTAGTTTTTTAAGGGAAAACTAGTCATTTATGTCCTAAATGATTCTCTAACATATAATAAAGCTTTTTTTCCTCATCACATAACAAATATTTACCATTCCCTCTCCTTCCAAACTCTCAAGAACATTTAAAGAAGGGTTTACTCTCTAAAAATTCATACTTTCAAGGATCCAATTCAAGCTTTTCATCAAGAAATCAACAAGGCTAGGTATGTGAGGTTTGAACAAGGATATCCTTTAATCCTTGTGTCAAAAAGCTCAGGTTTTATATAAATTTATGTATTTTATGATTAGGTTCATACCCACTTTACATGTTTTTGAAAAATAGGATGTTTTCTTATGATTTAAACTTTATTTAATACAAGAATTTATATTTACTCATGTCTTACTCATGTAATTGATCTTATGAATTGAGTTTTACTATTTTAACATGAATTTCTATGAGTTGGTAAATGTTTATAATTTTAGCATGATTCACTTAGTTTACAAGAAGTTCAAACTTGCTAGTTAAGATTACAGACTATTATAGCATGATTATGATTTCAGTTTTGATCTTATGATCTCAGACAAGAGATTAAATTCACATATCTACCGATGAGCATGATTTAGCAATAGGAGCATGATTGGTTTTCAAACTTATACACCTCTATGATTACTTTATGGTAAATTTTTTTATATACTATGAGCACTAGTATGTTTTGAGAGTAGTATTTAGAACTAAGGAAATGCAGATTTAGCACACCAAAATTTCCAAACTATGTACCACTGCAGGTTAAAGGGGTCCTTTTAGTTAAGAGTGTACCCCTTATAAGGTATTTTTCATTAATTAAGAGTGTCTTCCTTCTCCAAAAGTGAATTCATGCCAAACAAGGTCTATATTGATGGCAATATATGGAGTAGCCCTTCTTAATATGGGTCATATGTCGGACTCCATATTGTCCACATTGTTTTTATCGGTTACAAAAATCTCCCACAATAAAAGTATTAAATTTTGAAAATAAGTGTAAAGACTCATATAGGCATGTGATTATGTATTTACTACTTATGCTTTATAACATTTCAGCTTTCAGTAGTATTCTTAAATATGGTGTCTAGTTACACTTTGAATGCATGTTTTAAGCATATCATGTATGTTAGTTTTACTTATTGCATTAACCCCAATATACTTAGTACATTACAGAAGTACTGACCACATATACATTTGTGTGGCTACATTATTTCATAATATAGGTATCAGTTGTAGCTCACAACATCATGATTCGGTAATTCACAACTTCCACCTAGCAGGTGATGAGTTCTCTTTATTTAAGGACTCAAGTCAGTTGTAGATTTAGTATTTTATTTTTATTCATTTATATTGATTAGGTATAGCTGGGGATCATGTCCCAGCTACCTACAGTCAGTATTAGTAGAGGCTTCATAGACAGTCTGTTAGAGTTGATGTATTCGATTTTAGTTTCCTTTTGTATAATTAAGTAATGTAAATATTTTTAAACAGGATTGTATTGAACAAGTTAAGTTAATGACATTGCTTCCTCTTAGTATTTCCCGCTTTATGTATTTTGTTCAGTTGCTCATAAATTATGCTAGTACCATGGATTATCTTAAGATCACTTATGGTTCTAAGCATCATGTGACATTCAGAGGGTAGTGTCGAGGCATTAAAAACTTGGTATCATAGCACAGAGTACAAGTTTCCTAGGTTATCTATGAATTCATGTCTAGTAAAGTCTTGTGGAACAATATGAAGACATCTGTACTTTATTTGAGAGGCTCCTTGGCATTTAAGAAATCTTTTCTTCTTTCATGCTCTTGATTATGCAGTAAAGTTGTCCTATTAGAAACTTAAATTGATTCATATGTGACTCTAAAATCCTCCAACTATGACTCATTCTCGAGATAACGTAAGAAGAAAATTCCAATTCCTTTCGATATGATATTCACAGATTTACTAAGCAGTAACTTTAGAAATCACACAAAGGCTTGAGAGGAGTCGCCAGTGTGTTTTAAGTCCTTGAATTTGAAATATTATGCCATCATCTTTATAATTTGTATGGTTAAGACATAATACGACATGTATTCAAATTTCTCTTTAACCCTTCATTACAGATAACACTCATGAGAGAAAAGAGTATGTACCTAGATTATTAGATAGAGTTTTTATTGAGGAATATTGTAACTTGGTGTTATGATCCATAAGTATTAGACCGACCTCAAAGTTGGAAGCATATATTTAGAAGTCAATTTGGACACCCCTTTCATATATGCCACTCTTAACTTTCTCTAGTTCAATCCAGAGCCCGTGTCGCCCCCTCCCTATTTCGTCCAGCTTTTGTTCTTGGTATTTTAAGGGTATTTGGGTCATTTCCCTTCAACTAATTCATCCATAACACGAAATTGGTGCTTTCAGGGGGCATTATTTGCCCTTTTATTCACAAATTACTCTCAAGAAACCCTCCCTTTCCCCAAGAACAAATTTCAAACCCCAAACCAAGAAATCAATGAATTCAAAATTCAAGTTCAAGAAATCCTCAAGGAATCTTTAAGAATTCATCTAGTGAGGTATGTGGGATTTCATCCATTTGCCCCTTTCACCCATAAAACCTAAATTCTCTCTTTTGATTTAATTTATGAGTTTATACATGTTCAACAAAAAATAAATCCATAAATCTATTGTCAATCCAATTACAAGTCATGTTTTCAAGTGGATTGAGTTATATCATGTTTTGAGTATTGCAATTTCCATGTCACGTTCAAGTGAATTTCATGTTAAACCCCAAATTTGTGAATATGGCCATGTAAGCATATTGTTTCCTCATGTTTATGACATTCCCATGTTCAAGTTCATGATTTTCACATGTTTGATGAAATGTCTATGCTTTTGGGTTTGAACCATGGTCCCATGCTATCATTTTAAAAGCTTATTGTCATAATTTATGGTTATCCAGTGCTGGCGGTTATAAACACCCAATACCTACGTATTTTACATGATTTTAAATTTTCAAGTAATAATTCAGTGAAACCATGAATCCTGTTATTTACTCAAATATTTATGATCATGATGAGCACTATCAGTTATCAAAAATAATGTTCAGTTAAACTTAGTTTAGTTCAGTACCAGTGTCAGTTTAGTTGGGAGTAGGACTTAGCACCGAGTGAATACAAGGATGGTATCTTCTCCATCAGCTAGGCAGAGTCGTTAGTAGCAGTCCCTGTATTCCAAAACTACATATCCAGCATAGGATATGAGGAGTCACCCGTTAGTTTAGGCTTGACTTCATCTCAGGGTTACCCGTCAGTTTAGGCTTAACACACTGGTCCTTTGGGACATCAGATTAGTGGATCCATATAGCTAGTGTTAGTAACCGTGGCACGGTATTAACACCCTTCCAACTGGGTTACAGGTTACACCCCAATTAGCTCAGATTGGTGCATGTTTGTTATATGATAACTCCTATAGTCTCAGTATAGAAACTAGTGTATTTCAGTTCAAGTTTGCTTGACCAAGTGTACAGATTTTTAGTTATTCAGTTATACAGATTTCAGTCTTTCAAATTACAGATTATCTCAATAACACATTTATACTTGGTCTTACATTCTCAGATTTTTACATGTTCATGCATTTTATGCTTAGTTATCTCATGCATTTCAGTCAATCCTTATCTCACGTGCCAATATATTCAAAGTACTGATCGCATACATTTCTTTGTGCTATGTTATCTTTTAACATAGGTTCGGTCACTCAGTTTCCCAACCGCTCTTAGACAGCTCAGCGTAGTCAGCAGCAATAGTGGTGAGTCCTCATCCATCGAGGACATGATCTGCTTACTTCATTTACTTTAGTATTTTTATATGTTCAGGCAGTTATAGTTAGTTGGGGGTCTGTCCCATCAACTCCACAGTTAGTTTAGAGGCTTTCAAATACTTAGTTAGAATGTCAGTTAGTCATTTCAGTATTATTAATTATTATCATATATTCCAGACATATTTTGATTCATTTTTTCCTATCTAGTTTTATAGTATTTTTATCAGATTATCTTCTACATACATTATATCAGGGTCATTATATTCAGTGCTCATAGCAGGTACCGGCTCATGGGTTAGCTTATGGTCACTTTTGACAATAAGCATCATTATCACTACCAAGGGGTAGCCTTGGGTCATGAAAAAGCTTGGTATCACAGCCAATGGTTATAAAGTGTCCTATGGAGTCTAAAAGACATATTGAGTAGATTTTTGTTCATGGGTGTGAAGAACACCACACTTATGGACAATAAGCTATGAAAAATTTTAGGAAAGTTTCCCTTCTTTCAGTGTTAATGTACTGCAAAAGAGTATGAGCTCTATTTAAAGTCTCTTTTCTAACTCATCCTTCATTCTATTTATAGATAATGCCTTCCAGAAGAAATAACGATAGAAGGAATAGGGATCTGCCTTCACCCCACCCCACCCCACCCCCACCCCCACCCCCGATCAGGAAGCTCCCCTGAATGATCATGACTCCCATACTGAATTCTGGCTACTTTCACTACATTAAGCAATTCAGTAGCTACTCAGAACAACCAGCAAGTTTTTTCCCCAGCTAATCCAATGGCAAATACGGTTGTAGTTAGGATTTGAGATTTCACTTGGATGAATCCCCCTCTGTTTTTGGGATCGAAATCTGTGGAGGATTCGCAGGAGTTTCTGGACATGGTGCATAATGTGACTGATATTATGGGTGTCATGACCCGAGGCTACCCCCTAGTCATGACAATGGTGCTTACAAACACGAGGTCCACAATCTAACCCACGATCTGGTACCTGCTAAGAGAACTAAATAAATAGAAACAAAATACATTAGTGGAAATTAAACTAACATAGTACTAAAATCTAAATACTGAAAAATGCATCAAAGTATGTTCGAACAACTAATAAAATATTATAAACTAGCTATTTAACTAAAACGTCTAGAAATACTGAAGTAACTGACTAATTGTCTAACTGATTATTTGAAAGCCTGTAAACTGATTAAGAAATTGATGGTACAGACCCTCCAATTAACTTTGACTAATTGAATAATATGAATATAACACCCCAATTCGCTGAACCGAAATGCTACATGGTGCTCATGACCCCGAGGACCACAAGCTAACCCATGACTGATATCTGTACCTATATACTGTAAATCATGATATAATAATGCAGAATACATAGAACTTTAATTCCATAAGATTCAATTGAATAAAATCATGTGGGTGAAAATACCCAAAACAACTCAATCTGAACGTAAATCTGAACATAAATCTAAAAGCCTCTAAACTATCTAAATAAGGAGTTGAAGGAGCATGTCTCCAACTAAATCCGTAAAACTGAACTGAAGAAATAAATAAATGAATCAAAACATATTTTCCTCAAATCAATGAGGACTCACTGTGTCTCTGCGACTGGAATACTACCTCTACTACTGGGCTGGAGCTCGTGTCTTAGAACCTATGGTGTAACATGAAAAGAAAGCACCATAGCGCAAATTCGTCAGTACAACTGGAGTACTGAGTATACGAGAAAGGTAGGCTCAACATAAAGGGTTTCATTCATGAACAACACTGACTGAATAATATGAACGTGGGAGTGCAAACACACACATATAGAAACTGGGACTGTGAATACGTGATAGCATGACCTGTAAGCTAATACATGGTTTACTGATAACTGTCATGACTGATACTGAAACTAATAACATGGATGACTATATCTGATAGTCCTGTATATAATGAAATCTAAAGAATGCCCAAAGTTCTTTTACTGAGACTGATACTGAAACTGTGGGAAGTAGTCTTTAACCGACATGCCCCATGTATACTGTTATGGCTAAGCTGAGGTCCAATCTCTGCCCTGACTGGAGGGGTGTCAATATCGTGCCACAGGTAAGGACAGCCTGTGAGTGACCCTTATCTGGAGGGTACTCAATGAGAATGGTGGGAACCCTAAAATGACGGGTTAAGCCACCTCATTAACCTTAATCTGACGGGTTAAGATTTCTTATCCTACATTGGCTACGTAGTTCTGGAACACAAGGATAACTACTAAGAATCACACCCTGAACTGGCGGGTAACTTCCCATCCTTGGGTTCACTCGGTGCTAACCTCTACTCCCATCTGGAGAGACTGGACATGAATAACTGACTGTGCATGACTTAATCTTACTGAATTCCATTGACTGGCGGAATGTTACTGATATCTGACAACTGACTAAGATCATGAGGTTTTCCTGAGTCACATGACTAACTGAAGTCTATGGAATCATAGCTTGAGTTCGAATATCATGAAACATGACATGGATATAGGGACACAGCTATAGTTTTTGGGTACAAGTACCCCCAGGACTCTATAGAAGGAAACTGACACACATAACTGACTTGATCATAAGAGTAGAGTCCATAATTTATAATATCATAAGTAGGGATCTCATACTAAGCATGGTTATCAACAATGTATTGCATGGAAAGTATTTCATATCACATGGAAGTACTAGCACAATCTTAATATCATGTTATTGCATAATCATATTGGCAACACATACCAATAGCATGGAAGTTCATTTGGATTGCATGGTTATCATACATCTTGTTCATAAGTAGGATTTGCAAGTAAACATAGCATAATCTCATAAGAATAGTTTATGAGTATTCCAACAACATTTACAAGGCACATTATCAACATAGAAGTCATTGGAACGTAAGGGCATATCATGAATCCTTCACTTAGTCACAATTTAGCTATATTGCATGATTTCTAGTTTCTTAGGCATTTTATCAAACACCTTACATGCACATCTTAAGAATAGGTGAAATCATCAAATTATACATCATGAACAACCAAATTTACATGTTTCCAACTCATATGATATCATGAAATTCAAAAAAACATATAAAAATTCCATCTTGGGAATACATGATCATCAACACACAACAATATAGAAATCATACTTTATAATGAAAAAGAGGGTTTTTGAGCTTTATGGATGAAAGGGATCCATAAATCAACTTACGCATACCTTAGAAGGAAGATTCTTGATGATTGACGGAAGAATTTCCTTGAAATCGGATCTTCAAGCTTAGTTACACAACCCTAGTTGTTTTTCTCTTTTAGTGCTCTTGGATGATGATCTTTGAGATGATAATAGGGTTGTAATTTGTTTAGAAGCTATATATTTCGTAGGGTTAAGTTTAGGGACGTTTAAGGGTGTTAAAAGACTTAATTACCCTTAAAATAACTCAAAAGGAGTGTTTTTGGCACCTGGAACTGACTTAGAAGGCTCCCAAGTGATTGCCTAAGCTAGGTTGGGCGGCGCCTAACCAATCGCCTATGTTTGGGTTGGGCGGCGTCTAACCAATCGCCTATCCTTACTGTCTCTCACGAAAATGGGCATAACTTTTCGCTCGGGTATTGGATTAAGGCAAAATTTGTATCGTTGGAAAGCTAAATCGATTCTCTACAATTTGGTGGGTCTAAATCAGCCAAAATACCACATTAAAATCGAGTTATACTCGTTCAAAGATGACCCTTGCAAAATCGAACACTAAAACTTAATGGATTCAAAAACTCTTAGCTGTATTACCTTAAGTGACTCATATGAACATGATTAATGCATCATAAGCTATCTTATCACCAGGATATTCATTGTAAGTCATGTAATCAAGTATGAATCACAGGATAGGATATTTCATACGTAGGAATACTTATTCACTTCTTAGCTTAGAAACATGTGTGGTATTACAATGAAATACTGAAATAACTAAATAATCAAAACATGTCCTCAATGGATGATGACTCACTACTATGGATACTGGATTATGCTGAGCTATCTAACTGAGGCTGATAAACTAGGCATCCAAACCTATGATATAAGATATCATAGAATAAAAAAAGTATGCGGTCAGTACTTTGAATGTATTGGTATATGAGATAAGGATTAGTTGATATGCATAGTGTACTGTATATATGAAATAAGGACTAATTGAATAGTATGAGATAACTTAACATGGATGCATAAAAAACTATAACAGCTAAGAATGCAACACCAGGCATAAATAGATATCTGAAATAAACTGTAAGCTGAAGAAATAAAATCTGATAACTGAGAATCTATATGATTTGGTCAAGCAAACCTAAATTGAAATTATACTGAATATTGTACTGAGACTATGCGAGGTATCATCTAACCGATATGACCCAATTTGAGCTAATCGGGTCCAACCTATAACCCTATTGGAAGGGTGTCAGTATCGTGCCACGGGTACTAACACAGGCTGCATGGATCCACTAAATTGGTGTCTCGAAGGACTAAGGAGCCACCCTTAACTGACAGGTGCTCTAATAAGATATGTGTTAACCCTCAACTAGTAGGTAGACACCTTGTCAACCCTCATGTTATAGGGAGACCTCTCTAACCTACACCGGCTACATAGTTCGGTAACTCAGGGATTACTACTAAGGATCACACCCTCTATTGTCAGGTAAGCCCTCATCCCTGAGTTCTCTAGGTGCTAAATCCTACTCTAAACTTAATTGACACTAATACTGGAATGGACTGAACTTAACTAAACATTATTATAGAATTGATAGTGCTCATCATGATATAAACATATAACTATATTGATAAGAGTCATGATTAACTATATGAGTACTTGAAAATCTGAATTCATCCAAAACACATAGTTATCGGCTGTTCATAACCGACTAGCACTGAGTGAATATAATTATGCGATATCAAACTTGAAATACACTAAGATGTGATTATGGTTCAAAGACCCAAACATGGCATTGCATCAAAACATGTGAAAATGATAAACTTAATCATGAGAATATCTTAAACATAAGGAAACAACAAGATTTCATGGCTAAACTCGTAACTTAAGGATTCATCCTGAAACCAATTGAACATGACATGGAAGTTTCAATACCCAAACATGATACAATTCATTCTATTTAAAAATACTTGAAACCATAACTTGTAATTGCGTTAACAAGAGATTCATGGAGTTAGTTCAGCTTGAACATTTAAGATTCATAATTTTTTTAAAAAAAAAGGGTTCTTGGACTCCATCGGTGAAAGGGACCCATGCATGAACATCACACATACCTCATTAGATAAATTCGTGAGTATTATTGAGGGTTTCCTGAAACTTGAAGCTTGAATTCCTTGATTTCTTGTGAAGAAGGTAGGGTTTTTTCTTTGGGAAAGAGAGGGCTTTTCGTGAGATAATTTGTGAGTAAAAGAGCAAATAGTGCTTCTTAGAATTCCCAAATTCATCTTATGGACATATTGGGTGAAGGGAAAATGGCCCAAATACCCTTAAATTATTAAGATCAAAAGTTGGGTGAAATAGGGAGGGGGTAATGCGAGCCTTAGAGCAGCGGCCTACATCGGGCTTCAGCCTTCTTAGAGCGGAGGACTAGACCAAGCGACGCCTGCTTTAAAGTGGTGGACTGGAGGGGGCGACGTGGGCCTTCCCCGATGGTGCTACAATTTTTTTTCCAAATATGCCCCTAAGTTCATCTGAAAATTTTGAAACTCACCCAACATGTACTTTTGACCTTTTTATACATGAATTAACTTCAAAACCAAAATTTTGGGAACGGTAAGGTCGATTAATAAATTCATAAAGTCTAGGGGTCTTGAAAGTATCTAAGTCCTCAACACTTCGTGAAATTGTAAGCCTTGGACCCCTTATGCATGCAATTGAGGACTGAAATGAGCTAAGAACATTATGGGGTATTATAATATCTCCCCCTTGGGAATGTTCATCCTCGAATAAGACTAGTTTAGATGAGAGTACTGAAGAAACTAAGCTCGTATACTGAACATGCATGACCAGAAATATGATTACATAACCGAGTCTAAAATATGATACATGAACTGAACTAAATGTATGCAATGACATGAGATGGATTACATAGCTTAAACTGAGAATGAAAGACAGCCAGTCTAAAGAAAATCATTACCTTAAGCTGAATCTGAGTTTGTGGAGAAAAGATAAGGGTACTTGGTTCGCATATTTGCTTCTACTTCCCAAGTGGCTCCCTCAACGGACTGATTCCGCCAAAGAACTTTGACAAAGGGAACTTCTTTGTTCCTTAGTCTATGAATCTCACGATCAAGGATCTCAACTGGGACTACTTTAAAGAAAGGCTATCCTAAACATCCATACTTTCTAATGGATCAACAAAAGTTGAATCACCAATACACTTCTTCAATAGGGAAACATGAAACTTTAGATTCACTAATGTTAACTCTTCAGGCAACTCAAGCTCATAAGTCACCTTTCCAAAATGACTTAAGAGTCTAAACAAGCCAACATATCGAGGATTGAGTTTCCCTTTCCTGCCAAATCTCTTCACTCCCTTCGTGGGCGAGATTTTCAAATAGACTAAGTCACCAACCTTAAATTCAAGATCTCTTCTCCTCACATCTGCGTAAGATTTCGAATGACTTTGGGTTGTCTTCAACCTCTCCCTAATCAACTGAACTTTTTTCATGGCCTCAAGTACTGAATTTGGCCCTACCAAAGAAACTTCACCTGCTTCAAATCAACCAATAAGAGACCTATATCTACTCTCATAAAGAGCCTCAAACAAAGTCATCTGAATATTGAAGTGATAGTTGTTATTATAGGAAAACTCAATCAAAGGTAAGTGATCATCCCAACTACCTTAAAAGTTAATGACATAATCCCTCAATATGTCCTCTAAGGTCTGAATGGTTCTCTCTGCCTGACCATCTATCTGAGGATAAAAAGCAGTACTGATATGAACTTGGGTACCCAAAAGCTTTTGAAAATCCTACCAAAAGTGAGAGGTAAATTGAGTACCTCTATCTGAAATGATAGACAATGGAACTCTATGAAACTTAACCAACTCCCTAAGGTAAAGCCTGCCATAACCCTCAGCTGAGTACGAAGTATGAAATGGAAAGAATGAGCTGAATTGGTCATTCTGTCTATAATAACCCATATAGAATCATGCTAACGACACTTATGAGGCAACCCCATCACAAAATCCATGTTCACCACTTCCCACTTCCAAGTGGGAACGTTAAACTCCCGCAATATACCACTAGGCCTCTGGTGTTCAATATTGACTTGCTGATAATTAGAAAACTTAGCTACAAACTCAGCAATATCTCTCTTCATACCACTCCACCAATAGACTTTTCATAAATTGCGATACATCTTAGTAGCTCCTGGGTGTATAGAGTAACACGTACTATGCACTTCTACGAGAATTCACTGCCTTAAACCATTAACACCCTCAACACATAACCTACCCTGGTTATGAAACACATCATCTCCTCCTTGGGAGAAAACCTCTACTTTCTGATCTCTAACTATTTCCTTCAGCTTAGCTAAACTGGGATCCCTATCTTGCTTCTCCTTCACTTTGGAAACTAATGAAGATTTTAAACTATTCTGAACCCATATACTCCCTCAGCTAAATAAAGTAACCAAACACCTAATCAAGCAAGCTGGGGACCCTCCTTAGCTAACTTATTCTTATCCTCCTCAACATGTCAACACTACCTATAAACAATCTACTAAGGGCATCTGCCACTATGTTGGCCTTGCTCGAATGATACAACACACTCATATCATAATATTTTAACAACTCAAGCCATCTTCTCTGATGAAAATTCAAATCTTCCTGCGAGAAAGCATACTGCAAGCTTTTTGGATCCCTGAACATATCAACATGAACTCTATAAAGGTAATGCCTACAAATTTTCAAGGCAAAAATAATAGCTTCCAACTCAAGATCATGGGTAGCATAATTCTTTACATGGGGCTTAAGTTATCTAGAGGCATAGACTATGACCTTACCTTTTTGCATCAAAGACAACCCAGAAAAACTCTAGAAGTATCACAGTAAACTACAAACCCATTTGAACTATCTGGCAAAGTCAAAATTGGGGCTGAAGTGAGTCAGTCTTCAACTCTCAAAAACTCTTCTCATATGAATTTAACCACTGAAATTTGACTTTATTCTGAGTCAATCGAGACATAGGGAATGCAATATAAGAAAACCCTTCAACAAACCGACTGTAATAGCCAGGGAAACATAAAAAACTCTTGATATCTAATAGAGAGATAGGTCTACGCCAGTTTTTCACTACTTCAGCCTTCTGAGGGTCAACTCTAATGCCATCACAGAAAATAATATGGCCAAGAAAAGTAGTTGATCTTAGCCAAAACTCGTACTTAATAAATTTGGCAAACAACTATTGAGCTCTAAGTGTCTGCAACACAATTCTCAAATGGTCTGCGTAGTCGTTCTCACTATGGGAATAGAAAAGAAAATCAACAATTAAGACTATGATGAACATGTCTAAGTACTACTTGAACACTCTGTTCATCAAGTCCATGAAAGCTGGAGGGTCATTCGTTAGTCCAAAAGACATAACTAGAAATACAAAGTGATCATAATGAGTTCTGAAGGCTATCTTTGAAATGTCATAGTCTTTGACTCTAAGCTGATGATAGCCGATCTGAGGTCTATCTTAGAGAAATAATTGGCACCCTAAATTTGGTCGAACAAGTCATCAATTATGGGGAGTTGATATTATTCTTGACTGTGACTTTGTTCAACAGATAGTAATCGATGCACATTCTGAGATAACCATCTTTCTAACACATGAACAAGACTAGAGCGCCCCATGGGGAAACACTGGGCCTGATGAATACCTTATCTAAGAGATCTTTCAACTGTTATTTCAACTCCTTAAGCTCAGCTGGATCCATTCTATAGGGTAGAATAGAGATAGGTTGGGTATCTAGAAAGAGATCTATTCTAAAGTTAATTTCTCTCTCGGGTGGAACTCCAGGAAGACCTTTGGGAAAGACATCTGGAAATTCATTTACTACTGAGATTGACTCAAAACTTGGAGTCTCAAAACTAGAGTCTTCGAATTGGACAAGATGATAAACATACCTTTTAGATATCATCTTTCTTTTTTCAAGCTAGGAAACAATCTGACCGCTAAGCACAGAGGTACTACCCCTCCATTCAATGATTAGTTCATTAGAAAATTGAAAATGAATGACTCTTTTTCTAAAGTCAACTGAGGCATAACATGAGTGAAGACAATCCATGTCGAGAATGACATCAAAATTAGTTATCTCTAACTCCACAAGATCTACTGAGATGATTTTCTGAGATACTATGACCGAGCAAATTCTGTATACTCGCCTGGCTGTAATAGATTTACCTACTAGTGTAGACACTCAAAAAGGTTCTGATAAGAATTTGGGACTGACTCTAAAATTGACTGCTATATAGGGAGTTACAAAGAAGTATGAAGCTGTGAGGTCTAATAAAGTATAAATAAGGAGAAGAAAGACCTTCAACATACCTATAACTACATCAGAAGAACTTTTATGATCATGCTGGAACTGGAGGGCATACAACCTATTCTGACGTTGCCCACTAGTTTTGCTGGAAGTGGTACCCTGCTGATTTGGGCGATCGACTAGAACTAGAAGACGATTAGGCTGACCCTGTTAGCCGATCTTTGGGCAATCTCTGACTCTGTGTCCTATCTTGCCACATCTAAAACACACAACAATCCCAGCTTTACACACACCCTAATGATATCTTTCATATTTCCCATAAAGCAGATTAGTATAAACATTGTTCACACTATTCTGGGACTTAGAGCCTAGTGCCCTATCCCAATTATATTGCCTAAACTTAGACACTGGCATACTAGCTGAAGATGGAGCTGGGGCTAAGGGATTTTGGAAGAACTGAGAATGGTTACCACCTTCTGACCTAGGCTGAGAAAAGTTAAAACTACCTTTTTTGGCTCTCTTATTCTCTTTCTCTTTTTCCTTAAGCTTCTCTTTCTCAATCTACTGAGCGTGAACTATGAGTCTAGATAAGTCCATCTCTTTAATAAACATAGAAGTCCTATACTTCTTAACCACACTATCAGCTACACCAGACACAAACTTACTCATCTTACACTTGTTGTCAACCACCACAATAGGAGTATACCTCGCCAACTATGTAAACTTAAGCAAGTACTCCTTCACACTAATATTACCCTGCTAAAAGTTAAAGAACTCCTAAATCTTAGCCTCCCTCAACTCTAACAGGAAGAACCTGTCTAGAAAAGTCATGGCAAATTCCTCCCACTTAACAGGCCCTGCATTAACACCACGGTCCTCCTTCTACTACTTAGACTAAGTATGAGCTATATCCTACAACTAATATGCAGCTAACTCTACACTCTTACTCGAGGTAACTCCCATGATATCAATCACCTTCTAAACCATATTTAGAACTCCTGTGTATCCTCTTTGGACTTAGATCATAAAAATAGAGGGGATTCATTCGGGTGAAATCCTGAATCCAAGCTATAGCGGTGTTTACCACTAAATTAAATGGGGTGATAGCCTGCTGATTGTTCTGATAAGCTACTAAATGAGCTAAGGTAGCGAAAGTAACTCTAAATTCAATGTGAGAGACATGTTTATTTAAGGGATCTTCCTGAATAAGCGGTGGTGTGGACTAATTCTCGTTCATTCTTTTGTTGTTTCTCTTGGGAGGCATTACATAAAAATAAAATGAAGGATGAGTTAGAAAGAAAGTTTAAATAGAGCTCATACACTTTCATATGACATGAACACTGAAAGAAAGGAAACTTTTCCTAAAACATCTAATATTCTCTTGTCCATAAATATGGAACACTTCATACCTATGCACAAGACTCTACTTAACGTGGCTTTTAGACTCCCTAGAACACTTTAAAACTCTAGGCATTGATACCAAGTTTTTCCATGACCCGAGGCTACCCCCTAGTCGGGACAACGGTGCTTACGACCATGAGGGCCACAAGCTAACCCATAATCTGGTACCTACTGTGAGCACTAAATAAATAGTAATGAAATACATAAGAAGAAAGTAAACTGACATAGTACTAAAATCTGAATACTACAAAACACATCAAAGTATGTTTGAACTACTAATAAAATACTAGAAATTAACTATTAAGCGAAATGTCTAGAAATACTAAAGCAACTGACTGACAGTCTAATTGATTGCTTGAACGTTTGAAAGCCTCTAAACTGACTGAGGAGTTTGATAGTATAGACCCCCCAACTAACTCCGACTGACTGAATAAAATGAAATACTGAAATACCTGAATAACATAACATGTTCTTGATGGATGAGGACTCACCACTACGACTAACAGATTACACTAAGTTGTCTAACTGCAACTGGGAAACTATGCATCTGAACCTATGATATAAGACATCATAGCACAAAGAAGAGTATGCGGTCAGTACTTTTAATGTACTGGTATATGAGATAAGGACACGCTAATATGTATGGGGTACTGTGTATATAAAATAAAAAATAACTAAATAGTATGAGATAACTAAACATGGATGTATGAAAAACTGCAACATCTGAGAATGCAAGACCAAGATTAAACATATATCTAAAATAATTTGTAAACTGAATGCTAAAATCTAATAACTAAATAACTGAGAATCTGTATGCTTTGGTCAAGTAAACCTGAATTGAAACTATACTTAATACTGTACTAAGATTGTGGGAGGTTTTATCTAATCGATATACCCCAATCTAAGCTAATCGGGGTCCAACCTGTAACCCTAATTGGAAGGGTGTTAGTACCATGCCATGAGAACTAACACGAGCTGTATGGATCCGTTAAAATAGTGTCCTGGAGAAATAAGGAGTGACCCTCAACTGATAGGTGCTCTGATGAGATATGTGTCAACCCTCAACTAGCAGGTATACACCTTGTCAACCCTTATCTGGCAAGTTGAATTCTCTAAACCATGCTGGCTATGTAGTTTGTAACTCGAAAATTGCTACTAAGGGTCACACCTTCTACTATCAGGTGAACCCTCATCCTTGAGTTCTCTAGATGTTGAATCCTACTCCCAACTAAACTGACACTACTACTGGAATGGATTGAACTTGACTGAACATTATTACAAAATAGATAGTGCTCATCATGCTCATAAATATGTATGCATACTGATAAAAGTTGTGGATAAATAGTATGAGTACTTGAAAGGTTGAATTTATGTAAAACACATAAGTATCAGGTATTCATAACCCACCAACACTGAGTGAATATAATTATGCGATATCAAACTTGAAATATAGTAATATGTGATTATGGTTCAAAGACCTAAACATGGCATTTCATCAAAACATGTGAAAATCATAAAGTTAATCATAAGAATGTCTTAAACATGAGGAAACAATAGGATTTTATGGCTAAACTTGTAACTTGGGGATTCATCCAGAAACTAATTGAACATGATACTCAAACATGATACGATTCATTCTACTTGAAAAAACTTATAACCATAATTTGTAATTGCATTAACAAGAAATTCACGTAGTTAGTTCAACTTGAACATTTAAGACTCATAACCTTAAACACCAAAAAGGGTTCTTGTACTCCATGGGTGAAATGGACCCATGGATGAACATCACACATAACTCAGTAGATGAATTTGTGAAGATTCTTAAGGGTTTCTATAATACCCTGATCATTCCTTAAGCCTAAATCTATCTTTTTGAATGGATATATATGACTTACAAAGTTATTGGTGTTTAAAACGTGTTTTATTTATCTAATTTCCACTTTATTTCATGTAGAGCATTGAATAATCTTTCCATCGATACCAATTTCATTGAAATCCAACATCAGATGAGTGAGTTATGGCCATTTTACTGAATGCTATTGGATCGCCCAAGTTTGAAGGTCGACCTGGTGGACCTTCAGGTCCTTGGTAAATTGTCAAGTGTCCCATCAAGCTAAGGAAATATCTCCCTTTTCGGAATGTCGTGTGACAGTCAAAGCGGTAGACCATCACAAAGTTGACGGACCGTCAAGGTGTCCGTCAGACCAAGACAGAATGTCTTATTTTTAGCCCTCAAGTGATGGACGACTTGGTGGACCATCACTTTACACTTTTGGTGTTCGAGTTATGGACGACTTGGTGGGCTGTCAGTCCCTCTGACGGACCATCAGGTCGACCATCACAGGCCCCGATCAGCAAATTTCAACTTTTTTTTCAAAGGGATATCTTGGTCATTTTCGCTCCTTGTGGCCTTATATATATATCTATGTAGAGAATAGAAAATCATTTCTCTCCATTTCTTTCACAAATTCTCTAGAAACCTAGGGTTTCTTCCAAACCCAAAAATCAAATCATCTCCAAGAAATTCAAGAAATCTCCTATAAATTTCTTCAAGTTTTTCAAGAACTAAGTTTCTCAAGTCAAAGTTAGTAAGGTCTTGGTCTAAAAGTATGAGAAATAAGTTTCAATCAAGTTTTTATATCTTCAAAATCAAAATCTAAGGTATGTGGGGTTTAAACAAAAACACTTCTTTTGTTCTTGGGCCTAAAGATTTAATTTCTATTATTCGTGCGAAACTAATAGACTTTAGGGAGTTGGTTAAGTTTAATAGTGTGTCTCCCTGGGGTGCACCTATTTTATTTGTGTGAAAGAAAGATGGTTCATTACGTATGTCCATTGACTATCGTCAGCTTAACAAGGTCACAGTCAAGAACAAGTACCCTTTTCCTAGAATTGATGACTTGTTTGATCAGCTGCAAGGTGCTAGTTATGTCTCAAAAATAGATTTGAGATCCGATTATCGCCAACTTAAAGTCAGAGAGTGTGATATTTCAAAGATAGCTTTCGCACTCGTTATGGTCATTTTGAATTTTTTGTCATGTCCTTCAGATTAACTAATGCCCCAGTAGTTTTTATGGACCTCATGAATCGAGTGTTCATACCATAGCTGGATATGTTCATTATTGTGTTCATGGATGATATTCTTGTATACTCTCGAAGAACGACCATGCAGATCATCTTCGAATTATCTTATAGACCCTTAGGGATCAGCAGTTGTTTCCCAAATTTAGCAAGTGTAAATTTTGGCTAAGGTCAGTTGCTTTTCCGAGTCATATTGTTTTTTTGGATGGTATTCGAGTTGATCCTCAAAAGTTAGAAGCTATGAATAATTTTCCTAGACCTATTTCCTCATCTGATATTAGGAGTTTCTTGGGTCTAGCAGGATACCACCATCGTTTTGTCAAAGGTTTCTCTTCTATTGCTACTTTTTGACCCAATTGACCCAAAAGAAGGTTAAATTCCAGTGGTCAGATTCTTGTGAGAAGAGTTTTCAGGAGTTGAAGACTCGACTCACTTCAGCCCCTATATAACCCTGCCCAGTGGTGAAGATGATTTTGTGGTGTATTGTGATGCTTCCAGAGTTGGTTTGGGTTGTGTGTTGATGCAGAAGGGTAAGTTTATAGCCTATGCCTCCTGGCATTTGAAACCTCATAAGAAGAATTATCCAACCCATGACCTCGAGTTAGCTGTAGTGGTTTTTCCTTTGAAAATTTGGAGACACTATTTGTATGGTGCTCATGTTGATGTCTTTAAAGATGATAAGAGTTTACAGTATGTGTTCACTCAGAGGGAGTTAAATCATAGAGGCGATGGTTAGAATTACTAAAAGATTATGATATGAGTATGTTATATCACCCGGGCAAGGCCAATGTAGTGGAAGATGCTCTTAGTAGGTTGTCCATAGGTAGTGTAGCACATGTCGAGGAAGATAAAAGGGACTTAGCCTGTGAAGTCCATCGTTTAGCTAGGTTACGTGTTAGATTGCTTGACTCAACTGAGGGTAATGCTTGGGTCCAAAGTAGTTCTGAATCTTCCTTAGTTTCTGAAGTGAAGGAGAAGTAGGATACAGATTCTCGTTTAGTCGAACTGAAAGAATCAGTTAAAGATAAAAAAAATGGAGGTTTTTTCCCAAGGGGGAGATGGTGTATTGAGATTTTATAATAGATTGTGTGTGCCTGATGTTGATGATCTAAGGTAGAGAATTATGGTTGAGGCGCATGGTGTGTTTTATTCTATTCATCCCGGTGCTACAAAGATGTACTATGATTTGTGGGAAATTTATTGATGGAATGGTATAAAAAAGGATATAGCAAAGTTCGTAGAAAAGTGTGCAACTTGCCAGCAGGTAAAGATAGAGCATCAGAGACCTGGTGGTGTGATGCAAGAATTATCCCTACTTGGAAGTGGGAGAAAGTGAATATGGATTTTATGACTTGTTTACCTTCTTCTCGTCGTCATCATGATTCGATTTGGGTTGTCATAGACAGGTTGACTAAGTCCGAACATTTCCTGCCAGTGCATACATCTTCACCACAGAGGACTATGCTAAGTTGTATATTAGAGAGTTAGTCAGGTTGCATGGAGTTTCGGTTTCTATCATCTCCGATAAAGATAATTAGTTTACTTCTCATTTTTGGAGGGCCTTCTAGAAGGGTTTTGGCACCCAAGTTCATCTTAGCTCTGCTTTTCATCTGCAGAAAGACGGTCAGGCTGAGAGGACTATTCAGACTTTGGAGGATATGTTGAGGGCTTGTGTTCTTGATTTTAAGGGAAGTTGGGATGAACATTTATCGTTGACTGAATTTGCCTACAACAATTGTTTTCATGTTAGTATTGGAATGGCTCCGTTTGAAGCTTTGTATGGGAGAAGATATAGATCACCCATAGGTTGGTTCGAAGTGGGTAAACCCGCTGTGATTGGACCGGATGTTGTGTTTGAGGCTATGGAGAAAGTTAAGTTAATTCAGGAGAGGTTAAAGATAGCCCAGAGCCGTCAGAAGTCATATGTGGATATGAGAAGAAGAGCTCTTGATTTTGAAGTTGGTGATTGGGTGTATTTGAAAATTTCACCCATGAAAGGGGTGAAAAGATTTGGAAAGAAAGGAAATCTTAGTCCTAGATACGTTGGCCCTTATAGAGTTTTGAATCGTGTTGGGAAGGCAGCTTATGAGATTGAGATGCCTACAGAGTTGTCAGCTGTTCATCCTATATTTCACGTCTCTATGCTCAAGAAGCATATTTGAGACTCTGTTGTTGTTGATCTATCAGAAATTTGTGATGTTCAGGATAGTCAGTCTTTCTTATGATGAAATTTCTATCGAGATCCTAGACTATCAAGTTCGTAGATTAAGAAATAAGGAAGTTCCCTTAGTTAAAGTTCTATGGCGAAATCAATCAGTCGAGAGTGCTACGTGGGAAGCAGAAGTAGATATGCGAGTCAAGTACCCTCATCTTTTCCCCGTGAGTTCAAATTAAGATGAAGGTACTATTCTCTTAATTTAGTTTCCTCCTAATCTAATGCATTCATCTTTATGGTTATTCCCTCTATGATTCGTGCATTTGGTAAAGTACTCAAGAGTATTAGAGTAAAGTGAGTCCTTCTATGTGAGTAGTTCCATCTATGCGTTCTTATTTTCTCTTGTTCTTGGCCTATCTAGAAATATTCGAGGACGAATATTTCAAAGGGGGAGATATTGTAATACCCCGATCATTCCTTAAGCCTAAATCTGTCTTTTTGAATGGATATGTATGACTTCTAAAGTGATTGGTTTTTAAACCATGTTGTTTTTATCTAATTTCCACTTTATTTCATATAGAGCATTGAATAAGCTTTCCATCAATACTAATTTTATCAAAATCTGACATCAGATGAGTGAGTTATGGCCGTTTTACTGAATGCTATTGGATCGCCCAGGTTTGACGGTCAACCTGGTGGACATCAGGTCCTTGGTGGACCGTCAAGTGTCCCGTCAAGCCAAGGAAGTAGCTCTCTTTTTGGGATGTCGTGTGACAATCAAAGTGGTGGACCGTCACAAAGTAGACGGACCGTCAAGGTGTCCGTTAGACCGAGACAGAATGTCTCATTTCCGGCCCTCAAGTGACGGACGACTTGGTGGACCGTCACTTTTTCTAATGGACTATCAAGTCAACCATCACATCGAAGCAGAACGTTCCAGTTTTGGTGTTCGAGTGATGGACGACTTGGTGGACTGTCAGTTCGTCTGACGGACCGTCAGGTCGACCGTCACAGGTCCCGATCAGCAAATTTCAATTTTTTTTTCAAAGGGGCATCTTGGTCATTTCCGTTCCTTGTGTCCTTATAAATATATATATATATATATGTGTGTGTGTGTGTGTGTGTGTGTATGTGTAGAGAAGAGAAGATCATTTCTCTCCATTTCTCTCCAAATTTCTTTCAAGAATTCTCTAGAAACCTAGGGTTTCTTCCAAACCCAAAAATCAAATCATCTCCAAGAAATTCAAGAAATCTCCCATAAATTTCTTCAAGTTGTTCAAGAACTAAGTTCCTCAAGTCAAAGGCAGCAATGTCTTGGTCTAAAAGTGTGAGAAAGAAGTTTCAAGCAAGTTTCTATATCTTAAAAATCAAAATCTAAGGTATGTGGGGTTTGAACAAGAATACTTCTTTCGTTCTTGTGCCTAAAGATTTACTTTCTATTATTGATTTACATGATTTTGCAAGTGGGTTTACACCCAAATTTCTTTATGTATGATTTATGATACTTGAGTTGAATAAGCTTGATATTTAAGGTTATTTCACCATCATGCTTCTTAAATTGAGTATTTACTCCATGAGTTGTATATTGTCATTATATGTATTGATGATTTCTAAGTGATTTATGATAAGTGTCAGGATTTGTGTTTTGCTATGAGAGATTTGACTATTGAATACATATCGATACTTGAGCTTGCAAGTCAAGAATGAGTCCGATGATGTTTCCTTGAAGTTTTGGTATTTGAAATGATTTGATAAGCAATGATACTTGATGTTGAGAAAAATTGTTTGATTTTAAGTCGATTTTGGAATCCACAGTCGTATATGATTTATCGATGAGATATACAGTTGTTTTGGTCATCATTATAGACCCATGAGTTGATATTGATTAAGGTAGATTTCCTAACGCGTTTTGAGCTGAGTCTGGGAGGAGTATTTAGCACCAAGCGGGGAATTTGGTATTTCCCTAGAACTACGTGCCAAGGCCGAGTATGAGATTATAATAATGAGATTGAGGTTGTACTCCCAGGCAAGAGTACGACACCCCTGCCAATGTAGGGTTCTCTCCTTAGGAGGGGAAAACGTTGGACTCTATACGGCTTATATGGAGTAGTTATGTCGGTTATAAGAAACTCCCAAAACCATAATGATATGAATACCTTGAGTTACCGAGTCACTCTAAGTCATGAGTCAAAGCTTTTGAGTTGAGTTGAATGATTTATGAGATTTTAAAGCATGTGTTATTACTGATGATTTATGGAAATAATATTTCAAATAATTCAAGCAAAGAGATTTATTACTGTTAGTATGCATGATTTTCTTATACACTTATGATATTATTTAAAATATTTCATCCACCCCCACATACTGATTACATTCCCAAGTACTGACTCTCATACTCTTTTGTATTTTATATTTCCTCGTGATATAGGTTCAGGTACTCTTCTCAACCACGACAGTAATCTACGAGTACCTTTATCTATATTCCTGCAGTTGGTGAGTCCTCATGGTTCGAGGACCTCTGTTCATGATTTTTGTCTTGCTAATTGATGGCTGTTTATTTTTTCGTTCAGTATGAGTCAGTTGGGGATCTGTCCCAATGGCTCTTCAGTCTTATGTAGTAGAGGCTTTGTCAGAATAGAGTACCAGTATGTACAGAACATTAGTATTTTGATTGTATGGGACAGTATTACTTTGTATCTCATTAAGTTCATGGCATGATTATTCTTTCTTATTACCGCTCGATTATTGTCATGGTGAATTATAGGAGTAAAGACAGGCTTAGAGGGTTAGCTTAAGGTTGTGTGTGGCCTTAAGCACCGTGTGACATCTCGGGATAGGTTTTTGGGGCGTTATAGTTTCTTGAAACTTGAATCTTGAATTCCTCGATTTCTTGTGAAGAAGGTAGGGTTTGTTCTTGGGGAAAGAGAGGGCTTTTTTGGAGATAATTTGTGAGTAAAAGGGCAAATAGTGCTCCTATAAAGTCCCAAATTCAATTATGGACGTATTGGGTGAAGGGAAAATGACCCAAATACCCTTCAATTATTAAGAGAAAAAGTTGGATGAAACAGGGAGAGGCTACGTGGACCTCAGAGTGGTGGGCTACACCGGGCCGTACCCACCTTAGATCGTGGGACTAGACCGAGCAATGCCCACTTTAGAGCATCGGACTGGAGGGGGCAACACGAGCCTTCACCGGTGGTGCTACTATTTTTATTTTCCAAACACGCCCCTATGCTCATCTAAAAATTTTGAAACTCAGCCGACATGTACGTTTGACCTTCCTAAACAATAATCAACTTAAAAACTAACATTTTGGGGTTGGGATGGTTGATTTAAAAATTCACAAAGTCTAGGGTTCTTGAAAGTAACTAAGTCCTCAATACCTAGTGGAATTTCAAGTCTTGGACCCCTTATGCATGCAAATGAGGGCTGAAATAATCTAAGAACATCATGGGCTATTACAACGGGAGACAATTCGAGTGAGAGTGCAGAGTTGGCTACATATCAGTTGTAGGATATAGCTCATACCTGGTTTAAATAGTGGAAGGAGGATCGAGGTATTGAGGCAGACCTGTAAAGTGGAAAGAGTTTGCCACGGCTTTTATAGACAGGTTCTTTCCCTTAGAGTTAAGTGAATCTAAGGTGTAGGAGTTCATTAATTTGAAGTAGCGTAATATGAGCGTGAAGGAGTACTCACTTAATTTCACTCAATTGGCGAGGTATGCTCCTCCGATGGTGGATTATAATAGGTCTAGAATGAGTAAGTTTGTATCTATTTTAGCTGATAGTATGGTTAAGGAGTGTCGGACTACCATGCTAATTAGGGAGATGGACCTATCTAGACTCATGGTTCATGCTCAGCAGATTAAAGAGGACAAGCTTAAGGACAAAGAGAGGGAGAGAGAGAGAGAGAGAATAAGAGAGCCAGAATAGGTAGTTTCAACTTTTCTTAGCCAAGTTCAGAAGGTGGTAACCGTTCTCAATTCTATCAGAAATTTTCAGCCCTAGCTCCATCTTCAGCTAGTGCTCCAGTGCCCAAGTTCAAGAAAGGCAATCGGGTTATGATCGATTTCTTTATGTAATTCATTCTAAAATATAAATCTAACATTAAACAATAGACCTCAAGTGCTTACTATATAACGCGCAATGTATAGACTCAAATTCAATGCTTGAAAATCTATCAATCAACTAGCATGCAATCTTTCTAGTTAAGCTCCTAACTTAAAAGACATAGGAAGAAAGTCTCAACTTACCTCAAAATAATCGTGCAAGTTCTCCTTCAACAATCCTTGTAGTCAACTCTCCATAAACATAGAAGTTTAGAATCATTAACTTAGACAATCCTATTCAATCCAACTTATTCTTGAAGTTTCTATTTATTCCATTAATTCTTTTCCTCATTCTCCTCCTTACTGCTTATGTATTTCATATTCTCTAATTATCTATCATAAAGTTACTAACTTTAACACCAAAAAGTAATTTAATTTACCTTGAATAGTTTTACAAACTCTTTAGGTTTTGTGTCTTGATCAAGAACTCAAATGTAACCTAGGTTTTCTAAATTAAAATGTGTTAAAACTATGTAAATAGAATATTTTGTAATGTAAATCCATGACTAGTATATCTTACCTTAAAGATTAGTGTAGAACTATCACAATCCATAATAAAGGAAAGTGATGGCACTTATCTCACCCCATAATAAGTAAGCTAACATAATGATATACAAATAAAGTACAAGCAAAAATATGGAAGAAACAGTATCATCAAGTCTAAATAGAAAATTGCATAAAACAACCTATGAGATAAAGTACAGAAGTCGACAACACTATCCAAAATTTGAAAGTCACAAAGTATAGTCCTCTAAAAATAACTGAGTACAACAAGAGTCTAATAT
Source organism: Capsicum annuum (assembly GCF_002878395.1). Lineage (NCBI taxonomy): Eukaryota > Viridiplantae > Streptophyta > Magnoliopsida > Solanales > Solanaceae > Capsicum > Capsicum annuum. The sequence goes on from NC_061122.1 coordinate 84,772,232, forward strand.
ATCTCGACATAAGAAAAACAAATAGTGCATTTGAATGGTATTGATGACACTATTTTTGGTTAGTTGAATGAATGGATGGATGGTATTGTTGTTGTATTATGTTGTTTTATCCTATTTTGTTCTGTTTTTTTTTTACTATTTTTACCCAATTTTGTGGCTTTTTTATCCAGAGTTTTTGCCCCACTTTGGATGGTTATATGAAGTTTTTTTATCATGGGAGGTTTAAGGTTACGCATTTGATGAGGTTTTTGAATTTGTTAATGTCTGTTGGGTTTTGGCCTGATTGCTATACGAGGGTAATTGGGGCCTCGAATAAGATGTTTATATTGGTAGGAGAAAGGTGAAGGAAAGTGAAAGTTTGGAACTTAGGGGTTTTTGTGGACTTGGTTCGATGGTGGAAGAAATTAGATTACAATTTACATTGCAACAGATACAGGGGATTGTTTCTCCTCTGCTCAAGATTGTTGCAAAGAGATGATAATTGCTTATTATTGCCTGCAGTTATCTGGATCTTAATTTTTCCTTTTCCGTAAGAAGTGGATAAGCCATTCTGACTTTGAAGCATATATCTTTTAAGTTTAAAGCATACATTTGTAACTAAAAGTCTAGAAAGGTTTCAATAAATTCAAACATCAGAGCTTCAGTAAGTTTGAACCGTTATGGATATATCTTTGTGCTTTACTTATTTACAATTTCTTAGACTAATCTTTTCATGTCTTTGATGTTGAAATGTCATCCATGACAACATCAAAACCTTCAACATCACAACCTTTGCAACATGACCCTGGTCGTCCTCAAAAATTGAGATCAGATGGTGAGCCTCCTTCTTTATCCACTCTGTACTTATGCCTGATGAACATTCTTTCTTGGTTCAAGGTTTCTTTTTCTTTTTTCTCTGTAGGGTTTACTATTAAAGTAGTTCACTAATTAAGTAAGTTCCTAGATAAATTATAAAAGTGCACGAGATGAATTTATAAGAAAGAGAAACATGATCAGTGAGGACTCATATAGATGATCCCAACTTGTTTCGGATCAACCTATAGAACGCAGAAGAGGGCAAGACAAAGATCACCCTCGGAAGAAACAAAAACCATTATTTATTTTTTGAGCTCGAGTGATCTTCAACAATTTGAGACTGTTAGTTGTTTAGCGCGTCTACACTATGCATAGAACTTAACATTTACCAATTATATGAATTGGAATTTAGCATTTTGAGCTACGTAGAACAATATCATCGGTGAAACATCAAAAAACGAAGCCTTTACAAGATTCTAGTAATTTCTTGGGATTTGTGTTATACTAAATTACTATCCTGTGTTTCTGTATTCAAAAGTATATAAACTACATTTTCTTAGTAAATTCTTGAATAGGCTATGTTAACAACTATGTTGCTCCGATCCTCAAAAAGTTATTTACTTCGGTGAATCTGATTCATAACTGTTCCATTATTTTTTTAATACCTTAAATTGAATCTTTGATGTTGTTAATGTGACAGTGCCCACAAAATCTCCAGCAGTTCCCCCGCATCATGTTCGTGTGCGAGTTAAGATGAACAAAAATGATCCAATGCTAGTTCCCCCGCCTCCTGTTCCTGTGCAAATTTCAACGAGAAAAAATTCTTTAAATCTAGTTCCCCCACCCCTTACTCCTGTGCAAGTTTGGAAGAGAAAAAATGCTCTAAATATAGTTCCCACACCTCTTGTACCACCATTGGGGATCGGTGCTAGACCTAGGCTAATTCCTGGTTATGGAGAGGACGAACAGAGAGAGACAATGTTAAAGTTAGCTCCTTTATCAAGACTGATACAGAAAATAAAAGACATACTAGTATAAGTGGATCTTTTTCCCAAATGGATGAAAAATTGAAGAAAGAGGTCACTGATGGAATCAAGTCTAAGTTGGTGTCTCCAACTCACTTCTGGGACAACTACTAGCTTGGATGACATGGTTAATTTCGTCAATGGGGCCTTAGCCATGTTGAATTTTTTTTGTGATAATTATGGTTCGCTCTACAACGATGTTAATGACTTGATCAAGCACAAATATGATTTTCCTACTACAGATAGAAAACTTGATATGTTGTTTGTTTAGGAATTAAAGAAAAATATCTAGACGTTGTTATTCGTAGAAAAGATATTAAAGATGAGCAATGCTTGGAATATGATGAGGAAAAAAGAGCAGCCCATAGGATTTCACAACCCGAGGTAGAAAAACTCGGTACCCAAATGAAGGCGGCTAGAGTAGTGCAAGGGAAGATTAAGCGGTGCAAGAACGATGCTTTCCAAGGGATTGAATCCACCATTCAACGCCAACTGTTTTATAAATAGCATTTGGTTGCCTTTATGTTGATGATTTCGATTAGTCAGAGAAACTCCTCATCATATACAGACTGTATGTTTATGTAACTATCTGCATGTAGTGGCTTCTTAAAGTTTCTTGTTCAGTTTTTTAGCACATATTTTAGAGCCTCAATCAATTGGTTTACATGCTTTGATGACTAATTGGAATGTGATGTTAACAGCAAATGGACAGAGCCAAAAGTATTTCTTGTTGAACAATTTTATGAGTTTTGGGAGATTTAGCAAAGTAGGACCAACTTTCTAACTGTCTAAAGAAAAAAGGGACAGTTTCTAAGAAATCAGAAAAATTGTTGAACAAAAGTATTTGCAGCGTGGAAATATTACACTATGTAGCTAGTTCAAAATTTTAGTTTATTCATTCTAGGTCCACGCATGTTAAGGATAGTTAAATATATATATATATATATATATATATATATATATATATATATATATATATACACACACACACACAATATGTTGACTTTCCTTATTTTTTACGTGTGTCTACTTTTTTATACTCTGACACCCAAATAAAATTTCTGCTCTGCCACTACCAGAGATGTTCTTAACATGGTACGATACTGTTCCTTTTAGGTCAAACCCGCATAGTTTTTATGGCATCACACTATAAAGAGTATAGCTTCTTTTTCTTATCAACTTCCAGTATGGAACATCATCTCTTTATTAAGTTTTTGTGTGAAAGTTTCTTTATGGTATGTTTTTGTAGTCAAACAAAAATTTTCATGGTTTGTTGAAGTAGGTATAACGCCATGTCCAACTTCGTATCGAAGCACAGGGTAAGTACTTGTAAACAATACTCAAAAAAGCATGTAAAGCTCTTAATTACACTACCTTTGAATCTCCAGAACTAGACACTTCCAGGGAACAACTTTCTGAATTAGCAATTAAAGGCGCCAACAACTGTGATGGGATTGTCGCGATTTCTTCATTTCCTGAAGTTGTTACGAGTTTTGAGAACCAAAATGCTTCCGATATGCCTGCGAGAAGCCTGGTTTCTCCCACAAGCATCGGTGTTCTAAAGAATATTTTACTTATGTGACAATTATTTATTTATGTGGCCATTAAAAATTTAAAAAGAAAAAAGGACCTGAAAATTTCCAGCAAATCACTTAACGTTTAAAGGGGTATATTTGCTCCTAAACTTTAACAGCGAGGGCATATTTGGACCAAACTTGTAATGGAGGATATATTTGAACCTTTTCGCAAAGTTTAGGGGTATATTTGACCCTTTTCCCTTTTAAATATCAAGAAAATAAAAAACTATATTAATATGAGCATAACAATATAAGGCAACTACTTGTACCAAATGAACAATAAGGTAAAAAGTTATAGTAAAGCAGAAGATGATAATCTAAACTTCGAAATTTCTAAGCAAGTGAATTTTTAACAGAAAAATATAAATAAGAAATTCTAGACTAAAAGAAGAGAAATTTATTTTCGAGAAAAAAATAGCTAATTTAAGTTTCCAGATGTATTATCTCTTTAAGCTCTGATAAGTTAAGTTATTGCTCTTGTATTCTAATGAACCAATGTACGAGAGTTTCAAAGTCGATTTATTTCTGATCGAGTGCTACCCAAGATACATCAGTTACAATTTGAAACTGATTCAAAATACTTAAAAACCCCAGAATACACCTTTCAATTTAATTTGCTCCAAAAAGATCACACGTCCAGACATACATTCACATAGCCAAGAGGATTAAAAGAAGCATCACAAAGTTATTAGGAATTTTTGTTCACTTCATTTATTTCTTTTCAACGAAATAGTACTTCTTTTGTTAATATTTTTAATTCCTTCTTTTATTTTTTTTAACCATATTTTTTAAGACTCTTTTTCCATGTACACAAGGAAAAAGAAAACCTACCAACAATAATTACCATATATTTTGCTCCTATCATATATTTTACTACTTTTTAATTTTCAATAATTAATTAATAATTGTAAGATATAAGTGAAAAATAGTTTTGTCGATTACAAAGAATTTTAATGAAGTACAAAAGGCTCAAATATTATTTCTAACGCACTTCACATTCTTAATATATAGTACAGATAGATTCAAATGAATTAAAGATTGGTTCTCCTTTTCCACTTATTTATGTTTATTAATTGTTGAAAATGCATTAAGATTCACCTACCTTAGCTTAGCTGTACGTGTCCTATGCCTCGTAGCGTCGAGCGCAACATGTTTTAATGATAGACAATATGATATGAACTGAAACAAATTGGGATGACCCATAGGGGGAACACAGTACACAGATGTGCCAGTCCAGACAGGATGGAGATTCTGAGTGTAGGAGTCTCATGGCAAGAAGGTTACATACAAATAGATTCACGTATCCAAGCAAAGAAGTAATCTCCATCTCACAAATGATCAAGTGTCGAAGTCCTTATCGTTTGTATTGTACTGGATGATATGACAAGACATCGACTATGTGGGCGTTTGGCCATGAAAAAAAATCATTTTATTTGAATGTCGGAATTTTTTTTGGTCATATTTTGTGCAATAAATATGTAGAATTTAAATGTACTTTTTACTAAAACATAAAATATGATTTAAATATGAAATATAATTTAAATATGCCTATTCTATGGAATCTTCTTTAAAAAAGGATTTAAAAAAAATGGAAAAACTAAAAATTAAAAAAAGTGAAAACATGGTTTTGGTTTTTTTCCAAATTTCAATTTGAAATTTTCATAGTCAAATGCTAATTTTCAAATAAAGTGAAAAATTTTCATGGACAAATGAATCCTATATATTTGTAGGTCTCTTCACAAAACACACACATAATGAGAGAAACGGTAGAATTCAAGCAAGCAAGCAATATTTGAGATAGTTCTGACTGGCTATTGTAGTGCAACCCGATACAACAAACCAAATTGAATGAAAATGTTCCATAGTAATATATTTTACAGTCTTCCACTCTAGTCATCTTGTATTAGGAAGTTGAATTGAGTTGTACCTTTACTGCTTTCCTAGAAGCGTTGTTTAGGGAATAAATCTTTTAGATACTTAAACTTCTAGTTGGATAACTTGGAAAGGCTTAACAATCTGTGTAGATTATTGTGAAAGGGATTAGAGTTAGTTTCTAGGTTGCAAGTGTTTTTGTAATTTGAATGTGTGTTGAGGCTCATTCTTTTAGTGAAGTTGGGACAAATCCTGCGGAGGTATAAGCCAAGGTCTTTTCCTTTGTGAGTTGGGTGCTTTCCACGTAAAAATACCGTGTTATTACTTTTACACTGCTTAATTTCTGCAAAGAAATCTTGAAAAAATAGGTAAAATAACTTGTTCAATTACTTAGATGAAAATCAGAAATAACCCAAAATACCCCTCTTGTGTTATCCATCTTGTGTTAATAAGGAGTGATTTTATTTCTGCTAAAAGATATTGAAGAAACAAGTCAAGTAGCCTGGTCCATCACTTAGGTGAGAATCAAACATAACCCAATTCACCCCTCTTGTGTTACTAACTAAAATATCAAGAAGATTTTGGATCGTCACACATGTGATGGGAACTTGAGAAACTTTATGCTTCAAAGCACACGATACTAAGTAGTTATTTCTAAAGCAGATGATGAATATGAGGGAATCTTATAATTTCATTTTCATGTTTGATGTTTCTTGGACTTACTTTCTCAAGTTTTGTGGTGACCACAAATTATGTTAAGAGTATTCATCTTGCACACATTCACACTCCGCTGTTTTGGTCATTGAGAACGGAGGGAGAAGCAAATTCAATGGTAAAAGAAATAGAGATAAAGCAGAAGCAAGTCGAAATCCAAGTATAAGAATCTAAGTAAAAATTCAGAGAAAATGAGGTATAATACGGAAGTTATAGACTTATATTCTTGAAAAGTAAAAGAAGCTGTAAGGTACTACAATGTACTCCAATTGTGGCTCAAACAAATAAACTTGAAAAATTGGACAGAGAAGTTACAAGAAACAAATGTATTTTATCACTTTAAATTACTTAGGAGAGAATCTATAGGCTCTCATGATGACACATATACAGAAAAAGTCTCATTCCAGGTCTACTATCCCGAAATTCGAGAGAAGAATCTTAACTTGATCGACAAAGTCAGAGCCGGTTGCATATTCTGTTAGCATCCCCACAGCAAAACCAAACATTGCCCATCTGCTCAACCGATATTCAACATTATGGCAAGAAGTTAGAACATACTTTGTCGACGACAAAGAATCTAAGCTGAGGTTCAAAGCAAAATGGAACTATCGAATTACCAGACACAAGTTTCTTCATAATGAAGCAGAAACAATTCATCTACTAATTGCCTATTCATCCAAGAGTGACAAAGAAAAGTTGCTAACTAAAGTGCTTGCGCTATACAGGATATTTTTGTTTTTCCAAGGTTTCAGTGATCAAATGATGCAGATAGTTCTATAGGTTGCTTAAGAAAGTGAACTAATAGGTGTAAGAATATGTCACAAAGAAAGTTTGAAACACCGTTTTTGATCCTCACCAATAGATAATGAAGAGAGATGGTGCACCACAAGATTTGAACCTTTGTAATTGTTTCTACAGACCATGATCTTCAGAAAATTTGGGTGAAAAATTGTGTACATAGTATAGAGAAATATTTCAGTATCTTGTATCTACTTTCTTATAATCTCCATTTAAAAATATAATTAAGAAAAATTGCATACTCTCTAACAAGGATATCGCAATGTACTCTTTAAGGCAAAGCCAAGCGAGTGTTAACAAAGTATTGACGTCCGTCAGATCAAGTGCAGAGAATGTGTATGTGCCAAGAGTACGAAAAATAGTTATGACTAATTATATCTATAGTGGATTAATTAGTGATCAGGCCTATGTTCCTCCTGTTTAGTAAACAGAAATATACTTACTGTTCATCATACATTCATTGTTATGTTATTCCATTTAAAAGAGAGTAAATACATATATTACTGAATGGTCTCATTTGCATCATGACCTAACTAAATGTTGAAAATTGATTTAGTTACTGCACTAAATTTTAGTTAATAAGTTATTTAGAATTAAGATAAGTTTGAATTTTAAATTTTAGATTAAGTTATTTTAGTTGTTGAGATATTTTAGATTATTTTGAAATTCAAATTATTCTGATTTTTGTTTTATGTTGGCTATTTAAAGCCCTCCTACGCTTAAGAAAAATCATTGTAAGCTTGAAAGATATTCAATCCATTCAGAGCCATTTTAAACCCCTTTTTACTGCTCCATCTTTTTAAAAAAAAAACCATTAGTGGTATCAGAGCTTCATTGATTTTACGAAATCTGTGAATTCTTCCAAAGCGTTACCATACCATTTTTAACCCATAAGGGCTACCTTTTTAATCCGTCAGGGCTACCATTTTCAACCTGTACTTATTTTCAAAGCGTAGGACTACTTTTCAATCAAAAGAATGTCAAGCAACAGTCTCTCATTGAATGCCCCAAAAATTTTCATTGACGAAAACTACCAAATTTGGTCAGTTAAAACGAAACCATATCTTCAAGCCTATGACCTGTGGGAAGTTGTAGTGGAAGATACACCATTACAACTACTTCCTGAAAATCCTACCCTTGCTCATATTAAATCTCATTCAAACGAAAAACTCAAGAAATTCAAAGCCAAAACTGTAATTCAAAATTTAGTTGCGGATTCGATTTTTTCTAAAATCATTGCTTATGAGACATCAAATGAAGCTTGGGAAAAAATAAAAAAAAGAATTTCAAAGAAGTGGCCGAGTTAGACAAATGCAAATTTTGAATTTAAAAAAAGATTTTGAATCTCTTAGGATGCAAGAGGATAAAACTATTGCTAAGTGTTCTGAAAAGATTTCTTTGCTTGTCAGTAAAATCAAGTTGCTTAGCGAGGATTTCAAAGATGACAGAATAGTAGAAAAAATTCTTGTGACAATTCCGGAGAGATTCAAGTCAAAAATCTTATCTCTGAAAGAGTCTAAAGATCTCTCAACTATCTCTATTAAAGAACTAATTAGTGCTCTTCAAGCACAAGAGCAAAGAAGAGCCTCCAAACAAAACAATTTTACTGAGAGTGTCTTTTATGCACAAAATAAAAAAAGGAAAAGGTAATTATCCTCCTTGCAGACACTGCAAAAAGAAAACACACTTGAAGAATTTTTGTTGGTGGAGACCCGATGCAATCTGTGGAAATTGCAAACAAGCAGGTCATGTTATAAAAGTGTGCAAGCTTAAAAATAATCCTCAAGTACAATTTGCGGAAGCAAAAATTGAGGATCAACTTTTTAAAATTGTAGTAACTAAACCAAAGGAGGAGTGTTGAAAATTGATTTAGTTACTACAATAAATTTTAGTTAATAAGTTGTTTAGAATTAAGATGAGTTTGAATTTTAAATTTTAGATTAGGTTGTTTTAGTTGTTGAGATATTTTAGATTATTTTGAAATTCAAATTATGCTGATTTTTGTTTTATATTGGCTATTTAAAGCCCTCTTATGCTTAAGAAAAATCATTGAAAGTTATTCAATCCACTGAGAGCCATTTTAAACCCCTTTTCACTGCCCCATCTTTAAAAAAAAAAAAAAGTCATCATTTACACCCTATACTATACCTGAAAAGTCGAAGACACACTTAAACTATTGAAGTGACCTAATACACTCCTAAACTATTTAAAAGTAAATTTTTTACACCCTAACACGCATACAACCAGTCTCATGTTGGGAGGTGTTCTGTACTCGCCATACGTATCAATATGTCACTGCCACGTCAGATATTATGTGAAAATTACAAAAAATAAATTTCATGTCATTATTATTGCTTCTTCCTCACTATACCTCATTAATTCACCATTGAAGAACCACTATTGAAGCTATTATCAGCCACATTTCCATCACAATTATTTTCACAAAATACCATTAAATTCAAAGTTACACCCAAATATTCTTACTATTAAAACCTGCAACAACGTTTTTACTAGATTTTTATTTTTATCATAATTGTAAATCTTTCATGGGAGACAACTTGCTCATATTTATTTTTCTTTTTTTGTTAATAAATTATTTATTTTTGTTTCATCACTATCAAAAATACACAAATTTACTTAAAAACTCCCATTTTCACTATAATAATGCTAAAAAGGTTCAAATCTTTACAAAAGAAATTTAAGATGACCCACAAAAAATCGATATCAAAAGTCGCATATTAATTTTCTTCACAAGATCCACCACCATTGTTATTATCGAAATTTACAATAAAAATCACCATAAATTTTTGCATTCACCATCAAAATCACAACATTTTCATTTTCAATCATCAAAAATAAAAATATACCCACTATTCATTTTTTCATCAATCACCAACTTCACCACTAAATAGTGAAGAATAAGCACGCACTTAGTGAGAAAAATAGATCTAATGAAGTAAAATGATTGTGATAAGAAAAATGGAGAAGAGAAAAGGGACAAAATGAAAAAAGAAGAAAAACAACAAGAAAAGAAGAAGAACAAAAAAGGCTGCCACTGGCGGAGAGGAGTCTATGCATTTTTTCTTTCCTTTTTTTTTTTCTTTTCTGTTTTGATTTTATTCCAATATAAATAAGCAATGCCATGGAAGATCTGCAACTAATACTTCCTACAATATCTATTAAACAATAAAGAGATAAAATTTTAAGTATTGCGCTTAAATTAATTTTCTTGTTTTCTAGAAGAAGAACTTTACCTTTCAACTTCTTTAAGTTTTTTTATTAGTAAAAACGTCCACGTGGCTGTATTTTAAAAGAAAACAATAAAAAAGGCATCTGATATCTTTTTCTTTTTAGCTCGTTGCCACATTAGCTTCTAGGGTGTAAATAAATTCACTTTTAAATAGTATAAGTGTGTAATAGGTCGTCTCAATAGTGTAGGTGTGACTTTGACTTTTCGGGTATAGTTTAGGGTGGAAATGATGACTTTTCCCTAAAAAAAAACCAACATAGAGTGCCATCATACAGCCATGATTATCAAACGAAATTATATTAGTTTCTTAATCTATGCAATTTAACATTTATCTTGTACGCTGTAAAGACAAATAGGTATTCTAAAATCAGTTGGAAATCTATATAACAAAGCATTATTACAAAATGAAGAAGTACTTCTCATTCTGCTAAGTTTCCGCACACACTTCTAGTGAAAGCAATATAAGTTTATACCGAAATGCCTATAAACTCAATACGGATAGGTCTTGCCTGGGAAATCCTGGCAAAGGAGGTATTGGTGAGGTAGTGAGGAACGGGTCGGGCAATTGGGTGCTAGGCTTCATGCGAAGCTTCCACCATGCCTCCAACAACCTCATAGAACTGATGGCCCTTAGAAAAGACCTGCAACTCATAATAGAGCACAACTTGTGCCCTGTAGAGGTTTGTGTGGACTCGGAAGAGGCTTATTAACTGGTTAGAAAAAAGGAATTTATTGTATAACCCAATTATTCATGATTGCTGCTTTTTGATAAGAAGGTTGGTCAAATCTCCTGTTCACCATAGCTACGGGAAACAGAACAGAGTAGCTGACTCGTTGGCTAAGGTTGGAGCTATACCTGTCAAACGGGTCAGGCTGACCCGGCCCAGCCCGGCCCACTTACAAAAATCGGCCCAGTCAGCCTACGGGCTGTAAGGGTACCAGGTTCCGGACTGATTTATTTTTGGTTTTGGGCCCGGTTAATTCGGCCCGAACCAAGCCCGGTCCAGGCCCGCGCGGTTAACCGACCCGAAATCGGCCCAATTAATTTTTTTTTAAAATATATAAATGGACGAATTTACTAGAAAGTATTATTAATTTATTATATTAAGTAGCATATATTTTATTTTAAAAAAACATATATTTTATATGTGTACGTATATATGTGTATATATTTTCTATAGACGTATATATTTAACGTATATATGTGTATATGTTTTATAAATTAGTATATAACTATATATAGTGTGTGTGTGTGTGTATATTGTAGTATATATATTGTAGTATATTTGATTTAAAGTAGTACGTATATATTGAATGGTACGTATATATGTGCATATATCTTCTATTGACGTATATATTTAACGTATATATGTGTATTTGTTTTATAAATTAGTGTATAACTATATATATAAGGTGTGTATGTATTGTAGTATATATATATTATAGTATATTTTATTTAAAGTTGTACATATATATTGAATGATACGTATATATATCTATATCTTCTATAAACGTATATATTTAACGTATACATGTGTATATGTTTTATAAATTAGTATATAACTATATATAGTGTGTGTGTGTACATTGTAGTATATATATTGTAGTATATTTTATTTAAAGTAGTACGTATATATTTAATGGTACGTATATATGTGTATAAATCTTCTATAGACGTATATATTTAACGTATATATGTGTATATTTTTTATAAATTGGTGTATAACTATATATATAGTGTGTGTATATATTGTAGTATATTTTATTTAAAGTAGTACATATATATTTAATGGTACGTATATATGTGCATATATCTTCTATAGACGTATATATTTAATGTATACATGTGCATATGTTTTATAAATTAGTATATAACTACATATATAGTGTGTGTATATTGTAGTATATTTGATTTAAAGTAGTAAGTATATATTGAATGGTACGTATATATGTTTATATATCTTCTATTGACATATATATTTAACGTATATATATGTATATGTTTTATAAATTAGTTTATAACTATATATATAGTGTGTATATATAGTTATATATATATTGTAGTATATTTTATTTAAAGTAGTACATATATATTGAATGGTACGTATATATGTGTATATATCTTCTATAGATGTATATATTTAACGTATACATGTATATATAATTTTTAAAGGGTGAATCTCAAAAATAGACCCAAATTGAGGTGGCTTTCAAATTTTAGCCCCAAATAAAAAAACTTTCTTAAAATAGCCTTTACCTATTAACTAATATTCTTTTGGACAAAATTGCCCCTGATCAATGGGGTAAATTACATAAATGATCCTCATAATGGATAACAACTCTATATTTATATCTTTCAATTTTTTTTTTCTCATTTTAATTTTACTTTGATTTTTATTTTTTCTTTTCTCTTTTTATTTTTAATTTTCTTAACCCTTACTTTTTTCCTCTCAACTACTTTTTTTTTTCTTTTACATTTTTTTTATTTTTATTTTTTCTTTCCTCTTTTTTTTTGTTCTTTTTATTTTTCCTCAACCTTACTTTTTTTTCTTTACACCATTCAGCGTCTACTTTTATTTTTATTTTTTTCTTTTTAAATTTTTCTCGATCTTTATTTTTATTTAATCTTATCAACCTTTATTTTTTTGCTATTCTTTCTCAACTTCTACATTTTCTTTGATTTTTGTTTTTTAATAATTTTCTTCATTTTCTTCTTTTTCCGCAATTTTTATTATTTTTATTCTTTTCTTCGATTTCTTCCATTCAAGTTACATCTAATGAGCAAGAGTTGACACTTTCACATTATAAGTGCAAGACTTACGACTTTCGAACAATAAGCTACGTTTCATGGGCAAGAGTTGCACTACTACATTGTAGAGGCAAGATTTATGACTTTCAAACAACAAGTTATGTTTCATGGGCAAGAGTCGACACTACCATATTGTATTTTTATTTATGAGATGATTTATGACTCTTACCTTAGAGGAAAGACTTAGCTCAGGGACTTTCAAACAATAAATTATACCCCACGGGCAAGAATTGACTCTACCACGTTATGTTTTCATTTATGAGATGTTCTACAACTATTGCCTTAGAGGCAAGACTTAGCTCAAGGACTTTCAAACAACAAGTTATGTTTCATGGACAATATTTGATACTATCACATTGTATTTTGATTTATAAGATGTTCTACAACTATAGTATTAGAGGCAAGACTTAGCTCAGGGACTTTCAAATAACAAATTATACCCCATGGACAAGAGTTGACTTTACCACATTGTGTTTTCATTTATGAGATATTCTACAGCTTTTGCCTTAGAGGCAAGACTCAAGGACTTTCAAACTATAAATTATGCCCCACGGATAAGAGTTAAGTCTACCACATTATATTTTATTTATGAGATGTTCTACAACTATTGCCTTAGAGGCAGGACTTGGCTCAAGAACTTTCAAACTACAAATTATGCCCTACGAGCAAGAGTTGACTTTACCACATTATGTTTTCATTTATGAGATGCTATATAGCTATTGCCTTAGAGGCAAAACTTAATTAGCTCAAGGAATTTCAAACTATAAATTATGCCCCACTGGCAAGAGTTGACTCTACCACGTTATGTTTTCATTTATGAGATGTTCTACAACTATTGCCTTAGAGGCAAGACTTAGCTCAAGGACTTTCAAGTTTCAAACTACAAATTATGCCCCACGGGCAAGAGTTGACACTACTATGTTATGTCTTCATTTATGAGATGTTCTACAACTCTTGCCTTAGAGGCAAAACTTAGCTCAAAGACTTTCAAATAATAAACTATGCCCCACGGGCAAGAGTTGACACTACCACATTATGCCTTTATTTATGAGATATTCTACAACTCTCGCCTTAGAGACACGACTTATCTCAAAAATTTTTAAAGAACTTCGTAACAACAATTCATGCCCTTAAATTTTCTTTGATGTCAAAAAATGAAGACACCTTTGCGGATTTTTAAAGAACTTCGTAACAACAATTCATGCCCTTAAATTTGCTTTGATGTCAAAAAATGAAGATACCTTTGCAGATTATCCAATTTTTTATTTATTTGCAAAATATAATAAAAGTTGAGAAAAAAGAAAAAAGAGATCAAACAAAATAGAGAAAAAAAGAAAAGATTGAGAAAAAAAAAAGTAAATAAAAAAATAAAGATCAAGAAAAACGCAAATAATTAAAAAAAATGAGAAAAATGAAAATGAGAGGAAAAATAAAAATAAAGTTTGAGAAAAATGAGAGAAAAAAAGAGAACTAAAAAAAGAAAAAAAGATCAAACAAAAGAGAAAAATAAAAAAAAGTGAGAAAAAAAGGCAAAAAAAGAATAAAGATTAAGAAAAAATGAAGAATTAAAAAAATTCAGAAAATAAAAAAAAGAGAGGAAAAAATAAAAATAAAGTTTGAGAAA